>NC_083580.1:1318799-1323966 GCF_027579695.1 Neoarius graeffei | reverse complement strand
CTGCAGTCATCAATTTCTAAACGCCTTGCTGTCTGTCTCAATCATCGTCTGCTAACGAAGTGCACTGGTTAGCAATTAGGCCCCAAAAGGACGCACTAGCAACTTAGCATTGAGTAACAAGCCTTTGAAAAGCCTTTCAGCAAGTTACCGTAGCATGAAGTATAAAACATCTGAAAAACCTCAAAATGCCTTGAGTTTAGTCATAAACTTTCTTTGAGTTTGTTTGAAAAAGTGTCCTAATAAACCTGAAGACGCCTCGTAAAATGGTGATGTTTACCGTTAACATTTAACTTCTCAAAAATCTCTATGAGCAAGTTAGCTTTGAGTAATGAGATCTCAAAAAGGAATAAACTCTGAAACCCTAACCCTAAACAAACTCTGAAAAGTCAGCATTTCATAACATTTGAAAGAAATTAGTGAGTTAGAGTTGATTATGATGACATGCAGTTACAAGGACAAGCTTTTTAGCAATGTAGCAGTAATTCATTAATTAATTTAGTGAGTCTTTATAAAATGTTAATGAGTTAGCATTCAGTAATACGATGTGCCTCAAAAGGCCCTAATAACGAGTTTTAGATAATAAACTTTCTAATTTCTAATCAGAAAACATAAAAGAGATAGAGTTGAGCAACATGGCCTCAGGAAGCCAATTTAAGAAGTAAACATATAAAACCTCGAAGTGCTGAGTCAGTCCCGTTAGCAAAGACTAGCTAACAAGACCTAAAGATGTCGTGTGACCAGTTAGCATTCAGTTTTAAATGCTTTTTAATTAAGATATTATAAACAATAAAACCTTAAAAAAAAGATAATTAAAAAGAAAATAAAGTCTCAAATGGTCTTGTTAGCATGTTAGCAAGCAAGGGAGCTAGCATTAATAATACCAAGAGTGTTTCAGCACTCAGGCATTAAATATGAGCAAGCCCTTGTGAGTGAGTTAGCGTTTAGTGATCAGGATTCAGAAATGAAATGAAGAGCTAAAGTTTAGACAGAAGGCCTTAATAAATTAATAAAACCTCAAATATTTGTTAGCAAGTGGGTTTTTTGTAAATAAAATAAGTCTCACAAAAACACAACAATACAGTCCGAAAACATCGTGTTAATGAGCTAGAATTCAGTCAGAACACCTGAAAGTGTCCTGTGAAGGATTTAGAGTTCAGTAAGAAACATAAATAAGTGTTGTGAAGGAAGATGAGAGAGGGGTTAAAGTTTACGCCTCAGAAACCATCGCTAGTGAGTTAGCTTTTAGTCAACACCAATACCTGAGGAAAAAATAAACTACACACTTGTTAGCAAGTTAGCGTTGAGTGATAAAGCTTTAAAAATTCTGGTTAGAAAGTTAACGTAAATAATAAAGACTAAGAAAGTTTTGTGAAGGAGGTTGTTGTAGATGAGTTCACAAAAAAAAACAGTACAAGGCTTGAAAAAACTTTGTTAGCAAGTTAGCATTTAGCAACAAAACATTCTGTGAGTTAGCATGAAGCACAAAGGTATTTTATCCCTCAGTGTTCATTTTTTTCTGATTTTCAGCTTCTTTAGCAGTGAGATGATGATGAGGACTATAAGATGATGATGATGACGATGATTTCACACTCTCATCCTGTGTTGCCTTATTAACTCCTTTTGTCTCTTTTCTCTTCGTCTGTACACGTCCTCCAGCTGTCACATCTGCACAACAAACAGCAGGAAAATCTGTTCAAGTCCTGTCACAGGAATCTCAGGAATCAGCACTGAGCTGGAAGATAACCGAAGGCCTCGTTAGCTTGGTAGCTTTTCATTAAAAAGTCGGGGAAACTTTGTTTCTTTTTTAACATCACGTCACAGTGAGACCCTCAGCGTCCTGAACGGCGAGGTCACGCCAGCACACGGTGCTCGGCTTTACACACCTCACCATTATTCACTTTTCACTGACAGACAATTAATGAGGTCACATCCTGTCATAAAGAGACGTCTGATTGGTCCATTTATTTACTTACTTAGTTATTTATTTTTAAAGATGGCACAGACCAGTTATGGACACACACAAAAAATTACATATTTATTGTCTCTCTCTTTTTTAAATTTATGATTTTTTTTTCCTTTTGGGATTTTTAGTTTATAAATAATAAATAGATCAACAGAAAAAAAAGAATGTGATTATTTATTTGATAATTAATTAATTTGAACACATTTTAATTTATCTACTTAACTATTAAAATTTTAAATTTAAATATTTAAATTTAAACAATTTATTTAATATAATAATTTTGTTTGTTTTCCTTTTGACCGTCCTAATTAAATTTTTTATTGTCATTTATTTCATTTCTTTTTATAGTTTTTATTTATTGTTTTTATTTATGAATGTGCTCGCTTTGTTGTAATTTACTTTATACTTTATTTAATGTTTATTTTTTCCTCTGATCTTCCTAATATATTTATTTTATTTTATGTTGATCTGTTGTCTTTCCCTGGTTTAGTTTACTTCACTGATTTTTTTTTCTTTTTCACGTCACTATTTATTTATTTATTTATTTATTTATTGTTCAGTAGGTCATGTGGGTCATTTTTTTTATCTTTCATGGTTTAACCTGATTATTAAACCTCTTTACTCAGCCCTACATGCAGTGCATTGTGGGAAAGCACAAGCATTTAGATCTCACGTAATAAATACCTGAATGGGATTAAAGAAAAAAAAGCAGATCACATTAGTGATGCTAACGTTAACATAAACGAAACCCTCAGCGGAGTTCTGATATATTTGAAGCTGAAGGTTTATTTGTGTGCTGGTTTGTGTGGACGGCGCCCCACGTCCCGCTCCGGGACTCCGGTGTGAGCGTCTCCAGCTGCTCGGCCGCGGCCTGAATCTTTAATTAAAAATCTTGGCAGAGGTTTTAGGAAGCTGCTGTGATTCACAGCTGAAAATCCACGAGTGGTTTCAGATGCAGCTGATCAAAGAGTCTCTGGAACAGCGTAGTGATGATGATGATGATGGTGATGATGATGGAGAGGATTAAAGAGAGAGGAGGAGGAAGTGTTATAAGTAGCGGGGGAGGGGGGGCTCGTCCAGAACGAGAGCAAACGAGAGGAAAAGAGGAAGAGAGCTGTGGAAAAAGAGCAGCAAGTCGATGAGAAGCCACAAAAACACACACGAGCGCTTCACAGTGCAGAAACACACTAGGTCGGACTTCCACGCTAACGAAGTAGCGACTAGCGCAGAGCTGTGAGGCGTATTAGCTATAAAATATATGCTACATGGTTAACCTGGCACTGGAGTTAGCATTGTGCTAATCTTAGTTAGCATTAATCTGTCATTAAACTGCATGATTTATGAAGTTCATCAGAAAAAAAAAAATCAGTGTCAAACAAAAACTTCCTAAATTAGTTAAATGATTTCCGTGTTAGTGTTAACACATGTGACTGGAAACGCTAATTAAAAGCGCTCAGTTAGCTTTGGATTAGCAATGGTTTTTGGATACTTTCTATTTTAATTTTGTTTTATTCTAATTTTATAAATTTATTGATTTATTTGTCCTTCTATCTTCCTTTATTTCATTTTATATTATTTACTATTTCCTTATTAGTTTCTCCCAATCAATCAGTCAATTAATTAATTAATGTATATGTTGGATTTGAAGCCAAACTGTAACAGAGGGAAGTGCTATCTGCCCTCGTCCACATTCTCAAACTCACAGATGCCCATGATTGGATAGTGTCACTTTGATTGACAGGAGGAGAGTATGCCCCGCCCACCCGGAGAGCACGGCCTGGACTCTCAGACACTGATGGATTCGAACTCATCCTCTCCAGATGATGTTTTATTATTTCGTTTTCTTCACAGACTTCTACTGAAATATGTAAAATAGTGGGTGGAGTCAATGCAGATAGACGAATCTATTCGCTCACAGGGAGAAAACCAGCATCTCAGGAGCCGAGAGTGTGTACGACTGAAGGGCAGCGTTTAAACTCACAGCGGTGATTTACTGCATCTCGTTAACGTGAGTGATCATTATCAATGTCACATGATCACACACACACACACACACACACACTAACAGAGATACACTAAGGCTACATCCACACGACAACGGCAACGAGATGTTATTAAAAAAATATCACGTCCACATGGGCAACGGATCAGTAAAATATCAGGTACATATGGCAACGCAACGCTTGCTGAAAACGATGCAATACACATGCCACACCTCTAGGGGCGCTGTAAGACGGTCCCTTCGGAGACACCAGAACAATAGAAGAAGTAAGGACGCATGCGCATAAACTATTATGCGCGAGACTTCATATTAGCCACAAAGTCAGAAAAATCTGTTTGTAAAATTACATTATAATGACCAAATACAATGAAAAGTATTTTTCCAGTCTCACCTGTGAAAGGTAATCCCATGTGATCTCGTTTGGACGGCAAACCTGTTGGTACAGTTAAACGCAGCACATGAATGAGGCATCTTTATTCTCCGCTTTGACCCATCCAATATGGCGGCGAGGATGACGTATGATTCTACGCGGAAGGCGGCGTCTTTAATGGTCCGGAATAAATTGAATACTACACGTTGATGGATTAATTTATTCTTCTACGCCCTTTTTGAGGAATGTATTGTAGGACTTAAACCAACATCTGAAGAGGTGAGATCGCTCCTTTTTTTCCATATTTTTGCTGGCGGGATTGACTCTGCCGTAAGGGCTATTCTCTCTCTCTCTTTGCACCATTACACAATAAATATCTCATCTCATTATCTCTAGCCGCTTTATCCTTCTACAGGGTCGCAGGCAAGCTGGAGCCTATCCCAGCTGACTATGGGCGAAAGGCGGGGTACACCCTGGACAAGTCGCCAGGTCATCACAGGGCTGACACATAGACACAGACAACCATTCACACTCACACCTACGCTCAATTTAGAGTCACCAGTTAACCTAACCTGCATGTCTTTGGACTGTGGGGGAAACCGGAGCACCCGGAGGAAACCCACGCGGACACGGGGAGAACATGCAAACTCCACACAGAAAGGCCCTCGCCGGCCCCGGGGCTCGAACCCAGGATCTTCTTGCTGTGAGGCGACAGCGCTAACCACTACACCACCGTGCCGCCCCACAATAAATATTCACAGTGAAAATATTTTGTAAGCGTGTTTCATGAACCAAGTTATAGGATTTGTTGACAACTCGCATCGAGTTCGTT
>NC_083580.1:1188799-1308799 GCF_027579695.1 Neoarius graeffei | reverse complement strand
CAAGAAGGCAGCACAAACAATTTTACAATAAAATTGTAACACACACACACACACACACACACACACACACACACACACACTAACACAGACTAACACACACACACACTAACACAGATAGACTAACACACACACACACACACACACACACACACACACACACACACACACACAGATAGACTAAAACACACACATTAACACTAACACTAACACAGATAGACTAACACATGTGCACACACACACACACACACACAAACACAAACACAGACTAACACACATACACACACCCACACACATTAACACTAACAGACTAACACACACACACACACACACACACACACACACACACACACACACACACACACACAATTTCGATTCAATCTCCTTTATTTAAGCAGGTAAAAAACTCACTGAGATTAAAATCTCTTTTCCAAGAGTGACCTGGCCAAGAAGGCAGTACAAACAATTTTACAATAAAATTGTAATACACACACACACACACACACACACACACACACACACACACACTCAGGTTCATTAAACTTTCAAGATTTTAAGTCCTTTATTTGAACGGTTTGTAAAATTTCACACCAGGATTTTTTTTCACACTCGAGCTGTAAAAATGTATGTATTTATTTATTTATATCTCACACGTCTTCTGCTTCAAACTTTATTTATGCTCAGGATCACACTTCTGTCTCCGTCTCTGTCTCCAGGCAACAGGAAAACTCATAACACACACACGCACACACACACACGTTGCCGTGGTAGCCAATGTAAAACGATGAAAGCTCAGAGGTTATTAGAGGTCAAATAAAGGACGTGACGTGGACACGTGTGTGGATTTCACACTGAACTCGAACTGCTGCTCTGAGCATGCTCACTGTTAGCATTAGCATGAGGCTACTAATTATTTATGAAAAAAGCTGAATAACGGAGTTTAAATGAATTCTTTCAGCATTTGTCCTTTATTGTGCTGTTTAATTTCATTTCATTTTATTTATTCATTTCCCCCTTTTTGACGTGTCCACATTTTAATTTTTAAATTAAGCTCAAATTTTTTATTTCATTTAATTTTTGGCTGTTCATGCATTATTTTTATTTCATTATTTTTGTCTGTTTATTTTATTTTAATTGTATGAGAATTTTATTTATTTGAAACAATGACGGCTAACGGATTAAATTAAATTAATTAATTAATTTAACTTTGACCATCAAATATTATTTTATATTTTCTGTTTTATATATATTTATATATTAATTTGATGCTAATGACATTTGGAGCAGTAATTAAAAATAAAAATAAAACCATATTAAAACTCTTTGAAGCAGAAGTCAGAGCTGCAGGACGTCGGAGTGTTTTGTAGAAAATCAGTAACATCCCTCAAAGCCCTAAACGACATTAACGCCTCATTTCCTGATTTTATTCTTGGGCTTCGAGTGGAATGCGACTCTTTTATCACTAATTATCCCTGACAGCTCTCTTCACTGAAGCACCAGACGAGTGGCGCCTCCGAGCGGCGAGTCAAGTCGAGTCGGTAATTACGCAGCTGAAGAGTCGCCTGAGAGCGTCACTACGACTCCTTCATCGAGACTTTTACGCTAATTCCTACTAAAGGCTCACAAGCTCACTGTACGCGAGGAAACGCTGTTTAGCGTCTGTTAATACTGATAACATTAAACATTATAACAAATAAACACAGAAAATTAAAGCAACGTTTCTCAAGTTAGTGTTGGTTCATAAATATGCTAATGCGAATACATGGTTTAAAAAAATTTAATACTTTAAAAAAATTCTAATAATGGATATAATCATAGATAATAAAGATAAACTTTTAAAATATCACTGTTTTCTTTATTTATTTGCATGATTTTCCACACCGTCCCATTTTTTTCTGCAGATTTGGGGTTGTTCATGTTTCTGTAAGGGTTCTTCACTTCCAATTTAGGGTTCTACTTGGATTGGAACACTTCCTGATTGAAAAACATGTTGTTAAAAGGTTCTGCATAGAACTTGCCCCAGAGTAACAACCAAAGAACCCTGAAGCCTTCGAACTTTTTCAATATCGTGGTTTGATTCGCTTAATTAGCATATTCACATCGTAATACGTGACATATTCCTTTGTCTTCATTTCATCTTAGAGACGTTTCAGTTCACAGAATCGTCCTCCATCACGAGCTCGAGGGACACCGAGGTGAGGCGTTTAAAGGGCTGATGACACGAACATGACTCTATGCAATTTCTTAAATAAACTATACAACATGGCAAACATGTTAGATTTCTGTTATAATTACGTGAAAAGAAGCTGTTGTTACGCGAATATCCAACTTTTAATTGCACAGCGCAAGAAAACTGGGTCCGTGGCTTGCGGCCATGCTGTGACGTCAGCGGGAGAACACGCTGCGGTTCACTGGCTGTTCTACTCAATGGAAATGGCGCATGAAAATGCCGGTGAACTCTCTAGTGCGAGCTCTTCCTCTGAACAAAAGAACAACCAAATACTGGTACTTTAAGCAGTGATCATGATGGCATGATTTTATCTGATTTTAAATAAATGAGATTGATAATAATGTGAATGTTCACAACTAGTACATACAAACTCTGCAGCTTCTGATTCAGCAGCTGCGTCATACTCCGCAAAAACATCAGCAAGAACCTACAATATAAATGGAAATGCAATACATTAAGAGCAAATGACTTTTGGAAAGTATAATTTCTAAATTTTTTCCACATATTCTTGAAGTCGGTCATCGGGGTACTTGCTACCGTTCCCTAACAACGCATGGCAAAGGGTAAAGTGTAGTGCTGCTACGAGTACTTGCGAAAGCCTCCGGTGGAAGATCCTTGATGTGCTGATAAGACATACAGTTCTATAGAACACACAAGTGTCACGATAATCACAAAACAGATGCAAATTGTTAAAATACCTAATTTTTAAGCAATCATGTATTGATCTCTTCCGAATAGACTCTATGATAGCCTACCCTCTTTACCCTTTGCCTCTCGTTGCTAGGCGGCAGTTACATGAAAGCCGCAAGCTTTCACAAGCAAATACATGACTGATATCACGCCGACTTTATGATTACATTTATGATTATCATGAATGTGTACTCTATGATGTGTGCTCTATGAGCGCTCTGGAGCGAGTCACTTCCAAGATGGCCGCGCAGACCGCATGGTTACTATTTTTAGCATCATGTCGGAGCACTCTATAGCTCTACGTACCTTTATTTTATGTCGTTTCTCAACACATGTTCTGACAGGAGGACTGTCTTTGGAGGAGTCGCCTTGTCCCAGGCGACTGCTGGATCCGGCATAGCTACTAGTAGACCCCCTCCGGAATACTGTAGGCACTGCTGATGGTAGCAACACACGTTTGTGCTGAACTGAACACCCAAGAGATTCCTTTAAGCTGGGAAGGGTGTCAAAACAATCCAAATCGAAGTGTTCAGAGCACAGGACGGATGTTGGTGAGGGCTCCCACTTGTCACGAGTGCGCCTGACTTGCTTCACCCACTTCGCATGCAGCTCGGGATCTCTGGGAAACTTGAATAAACTTACCCCATCCTTGTGGGTTTTGGAGCAAAAGCCGGCAACACAACGCGAAGGCTTAATAACTATATATATATAAAATGTATAATACTACTACTAATAATGATAAACTGAACATCTGTCGCATCAACAACAAACTGGTAAGTTAGGAGGAAGATTCTTTCGCTGACGTCATATAGCTCCTCCTCCTCATTCGTCTCCTGGGTGCTGCAGCCCCGTCAAATTTGCCCAAATAGCCGCGTTTTTTATCATAACTTGTAAAATAGGCGCCTTCGTGAATTAATATATGGATCATCGGGAATTAATTTTATGTTATAAAACATTGCCAAAGATGTCAAAAACGTGTCATCAGCACTTTAAGAGAAACCAGCTGAAGAACATGGATAGAGATCCCAAGTCTACGGTTCTGCAGCCTCTTGTTAATCTGTTCTGTGAGGAAACATTAACATTGACATTGGTTGGCTCTTAAATGGAACGAAACCTCAGCGTGTTTCATTAGCTCAATAATGAGAGCCAGAGTGTGTAAAGGTTTATTGCAGTTCTGATATTTGATCATAGCGGTCGGAAAAGGAAACGGGGGAACATTAAAGTGCACCGGCAGCCATTACCACAATTAGCAAGCGGCTAAACATGGTGCTTACTGTGCTCGTTTGGATCGACTTTCATTAGTGTAAATGGAGGTATTAGGTGGTGTAAATGGAGAACGCAACATCGGCCTCCACCTGGAAAACTCGTGCAGCTGTTCCTTAAAATCAAATAAAATAAAATGTGGCAGATCTTCAGTGAGGGATTGGAGACGGGCGCTCACTCATCGTCAGCGATACTCCATAAACTTTTAATGATTTTACACACAAAACTTTTCACTTAATGCATCAGCAGCTGGGCTTCTAACTCACACACACACACACACACACACACACACACACACACACACACACCAATACAGCTGTAATTATTTAGCAATTTTCTGCCCTGTGGATCACTAACACACTAATTTGTTCCAATATCACTGTGGCAGCGGGGGCGTGGTCGAGCACCGGTCTGTGACAGGAGGGCGGAGTCAGGGAAGGTAAGTGGCAGATTCACTTCACCTGAGAGCAATTAACCTGTGTTTGTGTGTCTTCCCAGGGACCGCGCCCTATTTAGGGAGGGAGAGCGAGAGCAGAGAGATCTCTCCCGAACCAGACACCTGATGTGTGTGTGTGCGTGTGTCTGCATAAAACCTATTGTGTCCCCTGAAAAGTGGAACAATAAAACTGTTTGTTAACCTGATCTCTGTCCTGCCGTCCTCTGTGCTCCACCCACACCTAGAGAAAGCTACAGTGGTGCCGAAACCCGGGATAATGGAGCACCAACCCAGCAGCCCCATGGAATCCTCCCCGTTCACCGACCTGGTCCACGCCCTCGCCACGGCTCAGCAAAGCCAGCACCAGGCGCTCGTCGCACTCCGAAAGGAACAAGAGCGGCGCTTCGATGCCCTGGTGCTGGCCCAGCAAGAAGATCGCAAGGCGTTCCAGCGTCTCCTCGCGTCGGCGGGGCCCACCAGCGCTCCGGCCGCGGGCCCGTCTCCCCTCACCTTAACTAAGATGGGCCCGCAGGATGACCCCGAGGCTTTCTTCACGTTATTCGAGCAGGTCGCTGAAGCCTCGGGGTGGCCGATGGAGCAGCGCGCGGCGCGCCTCCTCCCCCTCCTGACGGGAGAGGCGCAGCTGGCTGCACTACAGCTCCCCGCCGATCGCCGGCTGGCCTACGCCGACCTTCGCCGGGCTGTCCTTCAGCGCGTGGGGCGCACGCCGGAGCAGCAGCGCCAGCGCTTCCGCGCGCTGCGGATGGAGGAAGTCGGCAGCCCGTTCGCGTTCGGCCAGCAGCTCCGGGACGCCTGCTGGCGGTGGCTGAGGGCCGAAGATCGCGACGCCGAGGGAATCGTCGATCAGGTGGTACTGGAACAGTTCATCGCCCGCTTACCAGCAGGAGCCGCGGAGTGGGTCCAGTGCCACCGCCCGGCGTCGCTGGATCAGGCAGTCGAGCTGGCGGAGGATCATCTGGCGGCTGTCTCGGCGGCAGGACAGCGGATGTCGACATCTCTTCTCTCCTCTTCTCTTTCTCTCTCTCTCTCCCCTCCTTCTGTGTCCCGTCCTCGCCCCATTCCCCCACCGCGGAGGCGGGGGCCGGCACCACCCCTGCCGGCCCGCCGCACCCACGGTGCCCTCCCGTTTCTCCCTTCTGTGTCTGTCTCTCCCCCACCTCAGGTGAGTGAGCCCCAGAGCACCGGTGCAGAGGGAAAGCCCGGGCCGGCTTGCTGGCGCTGCGGGGAACCGGACCACCTTCAACAGCAGTGCACAGCAATGGAAGTGGGCGCAGTGGTTCGGATCCCCGACGCGCCAGAGGCCGCCCTCGATCGGGCCGGAGCGTATCGCATACCGGTGAGTATCCAAGGGGCTACATATCAGGCATTGGTGGATTCTGGTTGTAATCAGACCTCAATTCGCCAAAGCCTGGTTCAAAACGAGGCATTGGGGGGAGCACAAGGGGTGAAGGTTTTGTGTGTGCACGGGCATGTTCACAGCTACCCTTTGGTGTCGGTCCATATTATTTTCAGAGGGGAAAAATTTATAGTGAAGGCGGCGGTTAATCCCCGCCTTACCCACTCGTTAATTTTGGGGACTGATTGGCCGGGATTTCGGGGTTTAATGACGCGCCTAGTAGAGAGTGGGTCCTGCCAGTTGACAGGGGGAGGTCCCGGTGTCGTTTTGGCGGGAGCAGCTGTCGCGGAGCCGTCTACGTCATCTCCGCGTCAGGGTGAGGAGCCACCGGCTCCTCCTCTCTCTATTGGGGAATCCCTCGCGGATTTTCCATTAGAGCAGTCGCGAGACGAGACTCTGCGGCATGCGTTTGACCAAGTGAGAGTAATCGATGGTCAAACGCTCCCGCCGAACGCCACCCCGTCCTTCCCCTACTTCGCGATTATGAAGGATAGATTATACCGAGTGACGCAGGACACTCAAACTAAAGAGCGAGTCACGCAGCTTTTGATTCCAAAGAGCCGCCGGGAATTAGTATTCCAGGCGGCTCACTTTAATCCCATGGCTGGACACTTAGGGCAGGATAAGACACTAGCCCGAATAATGGCCCGATTCTATTGGCCGGGGATTCGCGGCGATGTCCGTAGGTGGTGTACGGCATGCCGCGAATGCCAGTTAGTAAATCCAGCGGCCATTCCAAAAGCGCCATTGCGCCCTCTACCGTTAATCGAGACCCCGTTTGAAAGAATTGGGATGGATCTCGTCGGGCCATTAGATCGGTCAGCACGAGGGTACCGCTTTATATTAGTTCTAGTGAACTATGCAACGCGATACCCGGAAGCAGTGCCTCTGCGCAATATCTCAGCACGCAGTATTGCAGAGGCACTCTTCCGCGTCATCTCCCGAGTTGGAATCCCGAAAGAGATTCTGACTGATCAAGGCACTACGTTTATGTCACGAACACTACGCGAACTGTATGGGTTATTGGGGATTAAGCCGATCCGCACCAGTGTATATCACCCACAAACGGACGGTTTAGTAGAACGGTTCAACCGCACCCTCAAAAATATCATTAAAAAATTCGTAAGTGAGGACGCACGTAATTGGGATAAGTGGCTCGAACCCTTGCTGTTCTCAGTGCGAGAGGTCCCTCAAGCCTCCACGGGGTTCTCCCCGTTCGAATTATTATATGGGCGTAAGCCGCGCGGCACCCTAGACGTGCTGCGGGAAAATTGGGAGGAGGGACCTTCACAGAGTAAGAATGAAATTCAGTACGTTATGGACCTGCGCGCAAAACTCCACACGCTCACCCACCTAACTCAGGAGAATTTGCGGCAGGCCCAGGAACGGCAAGCCCGCCTGTACAACAAGGGTACGCGCCTTAGAGAGTTCACACCGGGAGATAAAGTACTCGTACTCTTGCCCACGTCGAGCTCCAAATTAATCGCCAAGTGGCAAGGACCCTTTGAGGTCACACGGCGAGTCGGGGATGTCGACTATGAGGTGAGGCGAACAGACAGGGGTGGGGCGCTACAGATTTACCACCTCAATCTGCTCAAACTCTGGAACGAGGAGGTCCCCGTGGCGTTGGTGTCGGTAGTTCCGGAGAAGGCGGAGCTGGGGCCGGAGGTTCAAAAAGGGAATTTGGCATCACGTACCTCTCCGGTCCCCTGTGGAGACCACCTCTCCCCGACCCAACTCACGGAGGTCGCCCAGTTGCAGGCCGAGTTTTCGGATGTGTTCTCGCCCCTGCCCGGTTGCACTAACCTCATAGAACACCACATAGAGACACCCCCGGGGGTGGTAGTGCGTAGCCGCCCTTATAGACTACCCGAACACAAAAAAAAGGTGGTTCGGGAAGAACTTCAGGCCATGCTCGAAATGGGCATCGTCGAGGAGTCCCACAGCGACTGGAGCAGCCCGGTGGTCTTGGTTCCCAAGGCCGACGGCTCGGTCCGGTTCTGTGTGGACTATAGAAAAGTCAACGCGGTGTCTAAATTCGACGCGTACCCAATGCCTCGTATTGATGAGCTGCTCGATCGACTAGGCACGGCTCGCTTTTACTCGACACTGGATTTAACGAAGGGATATTGGCAGATCCCCTTGACTCCATTATCCCGGGAGAAAACGGCCTTTTCCACACCGTTCGGCTTACACCAGTTCGTCACACTTCCGTTTGGGCTGTTTGGGGCGCCCGCTACGTTTCAGCGGCTGATGGACCGGGTCCTCCGGCCCCACGCCACCTATGCGGCCGCCTACCTGGACGACATTATCGTTTATAGTAACGACTGGCAGCGGCACCTGCAACACCTGAGGGCCGTCCTTAGGTCGCTGAGACGGGCGGGACTCACGGCCAACCCAAAGAAGTGTGCGATTGGGCGGGTGGAAGTACGGTATCTGGGCTTCCACTTGGGCAACGGGCAGGTGCGTCCCCAAATTAATAAGACAGCAGCGATTGCGGCCTGCCCGAGGCCCAAGACCAAAAAGGGGGTGAGACAGTTCCTGGGGCTGGCTGGCTACTATCGTAGGTTTATACCTAATTATTCGGACGTCACCAGCCCGCTGACTGACCTCACTAAAAAGGGGGCGCCAGATCCGGTCCAGTGGACGGAGCAGTGCCAGCGGGCTTTCTCTGAGGTAAAGGCTGCACTGTGTGGGGGGCCACTTTTACACTCCCCTGACTTCTCTCTCCCTTTTGTGTTACAGACGGATGCGTCGGACAGAGGGCTGGGGGCCGTTTTGTCCCAGCAGGTGGAGGGGGAGGATCGCCCGGTCCTATACATCAGCCGGAAGCTGTCAGTGCGTGAGGGGCGCTACAGCACGATTGAGAAGGAGTGCCTGGCGATCAAATGGGCGGTCCTCGCCCTCCGGTACTACCTGCTGGGGCGCTCTTTCACCCTCTGTTCGGACCACGCGCCCCTCCAGTGGCTCCACCGCATGAAAGATGCCAACGCGCGGATCACCCGTTGGTATCTGGCGCTCCAACCCTTTAATTTCAAGGTGGTCCACAGGCCGGGGGCGCAGATGGTCGTGGCGGACTTCCTCTCCCGTCAAGGGGGGGGGGAGTCGGCTGCGGGCCGGACGGCTGCCCGGCCTGAGTCGGGCGGTGGGGGTATGTGGCAGCGGGGGCGTGGTCGAGCACCGGTCTGTGACAGGAGGGCGGAGTCAGGGAAGGTAAGTGGCAGATTCACTTCACCTGAGAGCAATTAACCTGTGTTTGTGTGTCTTCCCAGGGACCGCGCCCTATTTAGGGAGGGAGAGCGAGAGCAGAGAGATCTCTCCCGAACCAGACACCTGATGTGTGTGTGTGCGTGTGTCTGCATAAAACCTATTGTGTCCCCTGAAAAGTGGAACAATAAAACTGTTTGTTAACCTGATCTCTGTCCTGCCGTCCTCTGTGCTCCACCCACACCTAGAGAAAGCTACAATCACAAATCATTTTTCAAATTAATTCCACCCTGAATCATTTTCACTTAATTTTATGGAATTAATTTGAATATTATTCATGTACATTACATGTTACTTAATTAAAAAAAAAGTCGAAACAACTTTAATATTAATTCAACCTTAGATCAGTATCTGACTTTAAGAAGCACAGTGCTGTGTGGAATGATGAGGATTTTCTTGCTTTTAAAGCAAAAAAGACAAAAAGGCAGAAAAGCAGAAAAACAGGAGCCACACCGGAGCTCATAGCTCAGAGTTTTAGTAAAGTTGTGTGCAAGTTTTTATCTTCTAAACATTTTTAACACATTTACAAAGTTTCTTCACCTTTTTCTTTCAATCTTTCTTTATATATATATATATATATATATATATATATATATATATATATATATATATATATAAACAGTTATTCCACGAAATGGAGTTGTACATGAGCTGACAGCTGACGAGGTGCGTAGCACCGAGATTGAGTGGAATAACTGTTCTGTACTATCCACATTCACAGGGTTTTGAGAAACAGAAAATTTTTATTTGTATTCCTTGCAAATTCGATAAATAAAAACTTTAAACAAAATTTCCGACAAAATCATTTCCGCTTAGAATGTAAACAAACCGGCGAAATGACAGGAGCAATTTGTGAAAAATGTGATAATAATAATAATTCTTGAAAAAAAAGATACCTTCTTACCGTCAAATACTTTTATTCCATATTTTGTTGCTTTTTTGGTTTTTTTGGGTTTTCTTCTGCTTCTTCTTCTTCTTTAGGGTTTTTGTTAGTTGGCAAACCAGCCTAAAGGTGCATTACCGCAACCAACTGGGCTGGAGTGTGGAACAGGAGATACTGCAGGAAAAAAACTATTATTTTAGCTATTTCTCTTTCTTTTAAATACTTGATAACAATTTTTGGGGTTTTGTTTTCGAGTAGAGTTTTTATTTCATCCTCAGATGGTTCAGTAACATGATCTACAATTTTGTTTTTCTCTACTCACAGTATATGAGCTGATATCCTAGTAGTAGAGTAGCCAATCAGAGCGTGTGATTGCTCATATCCAATTAATGTAGATAGAATATATATAACTTTGGTATTATTTTTCTTTTTTCTCTCACAAACAGAACATTTGTCCACACTCTCTGAAATTTCACTTACTTGAAATATTAATTTCTTGTGTATAACAGTATCACCACATGAGAGACCGTGCTGCTGAATATCAGTGCAGTGGGGATTAGTTAGAGCATCTTTCTGTAACTGAATCACAGCCACACTCATATTCAGTGTGGTGTTACAGTGTAGTTGACGGCCTTACTATCACTATTGCCATCACCA
Organism: Neoarius graeffei; assembly: GCF_027579695.1. Taxonomy (NCBI): domain Eukaryota; kingdom Metazoa; phylum Chordata; class Actinopteri; order Siluriformes; family Ariidae; genus Neoarius; species Neoarius graeffei. Next base: position 1,297,959 of record NC_083580.1, on the reverse strand, counting down.
TCACTATCGCCATCACTATTGCCATCACTATCACTATCACCGTCACGATCGCCATCACCATCACTATTGCCATCACTATCACCATCTCCATCACTATCACCATCACTATCACTAACACTATTGCCATCACTATCACCATCATTTCACTATCGTCATCACTATCACCATCGCCATCACTACTGTCATCACTATCACCATCCCTATCGCCATCACTATCACCATCACTATTGCCATCACCATCACTATTGCCATCACTATCACCATCACTATCGCCATCACCATCACTATCACCATCACTATTGTCATCACTATCACCATCCCTATCGCCATCACTATTGCCATCACCATCACTATCGCCATCACTATCACCATCATTATCACCATCACTATCGCCATCATTATCACCATCACTATCGCCATCACTATCACCATCGGCATCACTATCACCATCACTATTGTCATCACTATCACCATCCCTATCGCCATCACTATTGCCATCACTATCACTAACACTATCACCATCACTATCGCCATCACTATCACTAACACTATTGCCATCACTATCACCATCACTATCACCATCGCCATCACTATCACCATCACTATTGCCATCACTATTGTCATCACTATCACCATCCCTATCGCCATCACTATCACCATCACCATCACTATCACCATCACTATCGCCATCATTATTGTCATCACTATCACCATCCCTATCACCATCACTATCACCATCACTATCGCCATCACTATCACCATCACTATCGCGATAACTATTGTCATCACTATCACCATCCCTATTGCCATCACTATCACCATCACTATCGCCATCACTATCACTCACACTATTGCCATCACTAACACTATCACCATCACTATCACTCACACCATCGCCATCACTATCGCATCACTATTGTCATCACTATCACCATCCCTATCGCCATCACTATCACCATCGCCATCACTATCACCATCACTATCGCCATCACTATTGTCATCACTATCACCATCCCTATCGCCATCACTGTCACCATCACTATCGCCATCACTATCACCATCACTATCGCCATCACTATCACGAACACTATTGTCATTACTATCACATCCCTATCGCCATCAATATCACCATCACCATCACTATCACCATCACAATCGCCATAACGATTATCATTATCACCATCCCTATCGCCATCACTATTGCCATCACTGTCACCATCGCCATCACCATCACTATCATCATCACTACCGCCATCACCAGCGCCATCACTATCACCATCACTATCACCATCACAATCCCTATTGCCATCACTATCACCATCGCCATCACTATCACCATCACTATCACCATCACTATCGCCATCACTATCACCATCACCATAACTATTACCATCACTATCGCCATCACTATCACCATCACTATCGCCATCACTATCACTCACACTATTGTCATCACTATCACCATCCCTATCGCCATCACTATCACCATCGCCATCACTATTGCCATCACCATCACTATCACGATCAACATCACTATTGTCATCACTATCACCATCCCTAACACCATCACTATCACTCACACTATTGCCATCACTAACACTATCACCATCGCTATCACTCACACCATCGCAATCACTATCGCATCACTATTGTCATCACTATCACCATCCCTATCGCCATCACTATCACCATCGCCATCACTATCACCATCACTATCGCCATCACTATTGTCATCACTATCACCATCCCTATCGCCATCACTGTCACCATCACTATCGCCATCACTATCACCATCACTATCGCCATCACTATCACTAACACTATTGTCATTACTATCACCATCCCTATCGCCATCAATATCACCATCGCCATCACTATCACCATCACAATCGCCATCACGATTATCATTATCACCATCCCTATCGCCATCACTATTGCCATCACTCTCGTAATCACCATCATTATCATCATCACTATTACTATCGCCATCACTGTCACTACCACATCACTATTACTATTACCATATCGCCATCACTATCAATTTCACCACCACTATCATCATCATTATCACCATCACATCACTATAGCTATCACTTTCACATCACTATCACTATCGCCATCACTATCGCAATCACTATCGCCATCACTATCACTACCACATCACTATCACCATCACCATATCGCCATCAGCATCACTTTCGCCATCACTATCACCATCATTATCACCATCACTATTGCTATCACTTTCACATCACTATCACTATCGCCATCACTATCACCAGAACTATCGCCATCACCATCACTATCGCAATCACTATCACCATCACTATCACCAGAACTATCGCCATCACCATCACTATCGCAATCACTATCACCATCACTATCACCATCACTTTTGCCATCACCATCACTATTACCATCACTATCACTATCGCCATCACCATCGCAATCACTACCGCCATCACCATCACTATCACCATCACTATCACCATAACCATCACCATCACTATCGCCATCACCATCACTATCGCCATCACCATCACAATCCCTATTGCCATCACTATCGCCATCACTATTGCCATCACTATCACCATCACTATTGCCATCACTATCACCAGAACTATCGCCATCACCACCACTATCGCAATCACCATCGCAATCACTATCACCATCACTTTTGCCATCACATCACCATTACCATCACTATCACTATCACCATCACTATCACTATCGCCATAACTATCACCATCGCCATCACCATCACTATCACCATCACTATTGCCATCACTATCACCATCACCATCACATCACAATCCCTATTGCCATCACTATCACCATCACTATTGCCATCACTATGACCATCGCCATCACTATCACCATCACTATCGCATCACTATTACCATCACTATCACTATCGCCATCACCATCACTATCGCCATAACTATCACCATTGCCATCACCACCACTATTGCCCTCACCATCACTATCACCATCACTATTGCCATCACCATCACTATCGCCATCACTATCACCATCACAATCCCTATTGCCATCACTATCACCAACACTATTGCATCACTATCACCATTGCCATCACTATCACCATCGCCATCACTATTACCATCACTATCACTATCGACATCACCATCACTATCGTCATCACCATCACTATTGCCATAACTATCACCATCACCATCACTATTGCCATCACCATCACTATCAGCATCACTATTGTCATCACAATCACTATCACCATCACTATCACCATCACTATCGCCATCACCATCACCATCGCATCACTATCACCATCACTATTGCCATCACCATCACTATTGTCATCACTATCACCATCCCTATTGCCATCACTATCACCATCACTTTTGCCATCACCATCACTATTGCTATCACTATCACCATCATTATCACCATCACTATCACTTTCACATCACTATCACCATCACTATCACCATCACTGTCGCCATCACTATCACTAACACTATCACCATCACTATTGCCATCACCATCACCATCACTATCGCCATCACTATCGCCATCACTATTGTCATCAATATCACCATCCCTATCGCCATCAATATCACCATCGCCATCACTATCACCATCACAATCGCCATCACGATTATCATTATCACCATCCCTATTGCCATCACTATTGCCATCACTATCACCATCACTATCACCATCACCATCACTATCGCCAGCACTATCGTAATCACCATCATTATCGTCATCACTATCACTATCGCCATCACTGTCACTACCACATCACTATTACTATTACGATATCGCCATCACTATCACTTTCACCATCACTATCATCATCATTATCACCATCACATCACTATTGCTATCACTTTCACATCACTATCACTATCGCCATCACTATCGCAATCACTATCACTACCACATCACTATCACATCACCATATCGCCATCACCATCACTTTCACCATCACTATCACCATCATTATCACCATCACTATTGCTATCACTTTCACATCACTATCACTATCGCCATCACTATCACCAGAACTATCGCCATCACCATCACTATCGCAATCACTATCACCATCACTATCACCATCACTTTTGCCATCACCATCACTATTACCATCACTATCACTATCGCCATCACCATCGCAATCACTACCGCCATCACCATCACTATCACTATCACCATCACCATCACTATCGCCATCACCATCACTATCACCATCACAATCCCTATTGCCATCACTATCGCCATCACTATCACCATCACAATTACCATCACCATCACTATCGCCATCACCATCACTATCACCATCACTATCGCCATAACTATCACCATTGCCATCACCATCACTATTGCTATCACAATCACTATCGCCATCACTATCACCATCACTATTGCCATCACCATGACTATCGCCATCACTATCACCATCACTAGTGCCATCACCATCACTATCACCATCCCTATAGCCATCATTATCACCATCACTATTGCCATCACCATCACTATCGCCATCACTATCACCATCATCATCACATCACCATCACTATTGCTATCACTTTCACATTACTATCACTATCACCATCACTATCACCATCACAACTGTCGCCATCACTATAACTAACACTATCACCATCACTATCGCCATCACTATCACTAACACTATTGCCATGACTATCACCATGACTATCGCCATCACTATCACCATTGCCATCACCATCACTATCACCATCACTATCACCATCACTATTGTCATCACTATCACCATCCCTATCGCCATCACTATCACCATCACTATCGCCATCACTATCACCATCACTATCACTAACACTATTGTCATCACTATCACCATCCCTATCGCCATCACTATCACCGTCACCATCACTATCACCATCACTATTGTCATCACTATCACCATCACTATCGCCATTACTATCATCATCACCATCATTATCGCCATCACTATCACCATCACCATCACTATCGCCATCACTATTGTCATCACTATCACCATCCCTATCGCCATCACTATCACTATCGCCATTACTATCGTCATCACCATCATTATCGTCATCACTATCACCATCACTATCGCCATCGCTATCACTAACACTATTGCCATGACTATCACCATCACTATCGCCATCACCATTGTCATCACTATCACCATCCCTATCGCCATCACTATCACCATCGCCATCACCATCACTATCGCTATCACTATTGTCATCACTAAACCACCCCTATCGCTATCACTATCACCATTGTTATCGCCATAACTATCACCATCCCTATTGCCATCACTATCACCATCACTATCGCCATCACTATCACCATCACTATCACTATTGTCATTACTATCACCATCCCTATCACCATCACTATCACCATCACTACTGTCATCACTATCACCATCACTATCGCCATTACTATCGTCATCACCATCATTATCGTCATCACTATCACCATCCCTATCACCATCACTATCGCCATCACTATCACTATCGCCATCACTATCACTACCACATCACTATCACCATATCGCCAACACTATTGCCATCACCATGACTATCGCCATCACTATCACCATCACTATTGCCATCACCATCACTATCACCATCCCTATCGCCATCACTATCACCATCACTATTGCCATCACCATCACTATCGCCATCACTATCACCATCATTATCACATCGCCATCACTATTGCTATCACTTTCACATCACTATCACTATCGCCATCACTATCGCAATCACTATCGCCATCACTATCACTACCACATCACTATCACCATCACCATATCGCCATCACCATCACTTTCGCCATCACTATCACCATCATTATCACCATCACTATTGCTATCACTTTCACATCACTATCACTATCGCCATCACTATCACCAGAACTATCGCCATCACCATCACTATCGCAATCACTATCACCATCACTATCACCAGAACTATCGCCATCACCATCACTATCGCAATCACTATCACCATCACTATCACCATCACTTTTGCCATCACCATCACTATTACCATCACTATCACTATCGCCATCACCATCGCAATCACTACCGCCATCACCATCACTATCACCATCACTATCACCATAACCATCACCATCACTATCGCCATCACCATCACTATCGCCATCACCATCACAATCCCTATTGCCATCACTATCGCCATCACTATTGCCATCACTATCACCATCACTATTGCCATCACTATCACCAGAACTATCGCCATCACCACCACTATCGCAATCACCATCGCAATCACTATCACCATCACTTTTGCCATCACATGACCATTACCATCACTATCACTATCACCATCACTATCACTATCGCCATAACTATCACCATCGCCATCACCATCACTATCACCATCACTATTGCCATCACTATCACCATCACCATCACATCACAATCCCTATTGCCATCACTATCACCATCACTATTGCCATCACTATGACCATCGCCATCACTATCACCATCACTATCGCATCACTATTACCATCACCACCACTATTGCCCTCACCATCACTATCACCATCACTATTGCCATCACCATCACTATCGCCATCACTATCACCATCACAATCCCTATTGCCATCACTATCACCAACACTATTGCCATCACTATCACCATTGCCATCACTATCACCATCGCCATCACTATTACCATCACTATCACTATCGACATCACCATCTCTATCGTCATCACCATCACTATTGCCATAACTATCACCATCACCATCACTATTGCCATCACCATCACTATCAGCATCACTATTGTCATCACAATCACTATCACCATCACTATCACCATCACTATCGCCATCACCATCACCATCGCATCACTATCACCATCACTATTGCCATCACCATCACTATTGTCATCACTATCACCATCCCTATTGCCATCACTATCACCATCACTTTTGCCATCACCATCACTATTGCTATCACTATCACCATCATTATCACCATCACTATCACTTTCACATCACTATCACCATCACTATCACCATCACTGTCGCCATCACTATCACTAACACTATCACCATCACTATTGCCATCACCATCACCATCACTATCGCCATCACTATCACCATCACTATCGCCATCACTATTGTCATCAATATCACCATCCCTATCGCCATCAATATCACCATCGCCATCACTATCACCATCACAATCGCATCACGATTATCATTATCACCATCCCTATTGCCATCACTATTGCCATCACTATCACCATCACTATCACCATCACCATCACTATCGCCAGCACTATCGTAATCACCATCATTATCGTCATCACTATCACTATCGCCATCACTGTCACTACCACATCACTATTACTATTACGATATCGCCATCACTATCACTTTCACCATCACTATCATCATCATTATCACCATCACATCACTATTGCTATCACTTTCACATCACTATCACTATCGCCATCACTATCGCAATCACTATCACTACCACATCACTATCACATCACCATATCGCCATCACCATCACTTTCACCATCACTATCACCATCATTATCACCATCACTATTGCTATCACTTTCACATCACTATCACTATCGCCATCACTATCACCAGAACTATCGCCATCACCATCACTATCGCAATCACTATCACCATCACTATCACCATCACTTTTGCCATCACCATCACTATTACCATCACTATCACTATCGCCATCACCATCGCAATCACTACCGCCATCACCATCACTATCACTATCACCATCACCATCACTATCGCCATCACCATCACTATCACCATCACAATCCCTATTGCCATCACTATCACCATCACAATTACCATCACCATCACTATCGCCATCACCATCACCATTGCCATCACCATCACTATTGCTATCACAATCACTATCGCCATCACTATCACCATCACTATTGCCATCACCATGACTATCACCATCACTATCACCATCACTATTGCCATCACCATCACTATCCCTATAGCCATCATTATCACCATCACTATTGCCATCACCATCACTATCGCCATCACTATCACCATCATCATCACATCACCATCACTATTGCTATCACTTTCACATTACTATCACTATCACCATCACTATCACCATCACCACAACTGTCGCCATCACTATCACTAACACTATCACCATCACTATCGCCATCACTATCACTAACACTATTGCCATCACCATCACTATCCCTATAGCCATCATTATCACCATCACTATTGCCATCACCATCACTATCGCCATCACTATCACCATCATCATCACATCACCATCACTATTGCTATCACTTTCACATTACTATCACTATCACCATCACTATCACCATCACCACAACTGTCGCCATCACTATCACTAACACTATCACCATCACTATCGCCATCACTATCACTAACACTATTGCCATGACTATCACCATCACTATCGCCATCACTATCACCATTGCCATCACCATCACTATCGCCATCACCATTGTCATCACTATCACCATCACTATCACCATCACTATTGTCATCACTATCACCATCCCTATCGCCATCATTATCACCATCACTATCGCCATCACTATCACCATCACTATCACTAACACTATTGTCATCACTATCACCATCCCTATCGCCATCACTATCACCGTCACCATCACTATCACCATCACTATTGTCATCACTATCACCATCACTATCGCCATTACTATCGTCATCACCATCATTATCGCCATCACTATCACCATCACCATCACTATCGCCATCACTATTGTCATCACTATCACCATCCCTATCGCCATCACTATCACTATCGCCATTACTATCGTCATCACCATCATTATCGTCATCACTATCACCATCACTATCGCCATCACTATCACTAACACTATTGCCATGACTATCACCATCACTATCGCCATCACCATTGTCATCACTATCACCATCCGTATCGCCATCACTATCACCATCGCCATCACCATCACTATCGCTATCACTATTGTCATCACTAAACCACCCCTATCGCTATCACTATCACCATTGTTATCGCCATAACTATCACCATCCCTATTGCCATCACTATCACCATCACTATCGCAATCACTATCACCATCACTATCACTATTGTCATTACTATCACCATCCCTATCACCATCACTATCACCATCACTACTGTCATCACTATCACCATCACTATCGCCATTACTATCGTCATCACCATCATTATCGTCATCACTATCACCATCCCTATCACCATCACTATCGCCATCACTATCACTATCGCCATCACTATCACTACCACATCACTATCACCATATCGCCAACACTATTGCCATCACCATGACTATCGCCATCACTATCACCATCACTATTGCCATCACCATCACTATCACCATCCCTATCGCCATCACTACTGTCATCACTATCACCATCACTATCGCCATTACTATCGTCATCACCATCATTATCGTCATCACTATCACCATCCCTATCACCATCACTATCGCCATCACTATCACTATCGCCATCACTATCACTACCACATCACTATCACCATATCGCCAACACTATTGCCATCACCATGACTATCGCCATCACTATCACCATCACTATTGCCATCACCATCACTATCACCATCACTATTGCCATCACCATGACTATCGCCATCACTATCACCATCACTATTGCCATCACCATCACTATCGCCATCACTATCACCATCATTATCACATCGCCATCACTATTGCTATCACTTTCACATCACCATCACTATCACCATCACTATCACAATCACTGTCCCCATCACCATCACTATCACCATCACTATCGCCATCACTATCACTAACACTATTGCCATCACTATCACCATCACTATCGCCATCACTATCACCATTGCCATCACCATCACTATCGCCATCACCATTGTCATCACTATCACCATCCCTATCGCCATCACCATCACCATTGCCATCACTATCACCATCACTATCACTATTGTCATCACTATCACCATCCCTATCGCCATCACTATCACCATCACTATCGCCATCACTATCACCATCACTATCGCCATCACTATCACTAACACTATTGTCACCACTATCACCATCCCTATCGCCATCACTATCACCATCACTATTGTCATCACTATCACCATCCCTATCGCCATCACTATCGCCATCACTATCACCATCACCATCACTATCGCCATTACTATCGTCATCACCATCATTATCGTCATCACTATCACCATCATTATCGCCATCACTATCACTACCACATCACTATCACTATCACCATATCGCCATCACCATCACTTTCACCATCACTATCACCATCATTATCACCATCACCATCACTATTGCTATAACTTTCACATCACTATCACTATCGGCATCACTATGGCCATCACTATCACCAGAACTATCACCATCACCATCGCAATCACCATCACCATCACTATTGCCATCGCCATCACATCCCTATTACTATCACTATCGCCATCACCATCGCAATCACTATCGCCATCACATCACTATCACCATCACTATTGCCATAACTATCACCATCGCCATCAATATCGCCATCACCATCACTATCGCCATCACCATCGCCATCACTATCACCATCACAATCCCTATTGCCATCACTATCGCCATCACTATCACCATCACTATCACTATTGCCATCACTATCACTATCACGATCACTATCGCCATCACTATCACCATCCCTATCGCCATCCCTATCTCCATCATTATCACCATCACCATCATTATCGCCATTACTATCGTCATCACCATCATTATCGTCATCACTATCACCATCACTATCGCCATCACTATCACTATCGCCATCACTATCACTACCACATCACTATCTCTATCACCATATCGCCATCACCATCACTATCACTTTCACATCACTATCACCATCATTATCACCATCACCATCACTATTGCTATAACTTTCACATCACTATCACTATCGCCATCACTATCACCAGAAGTATCACCATCACCATCGCAATTACTATCACCATCACTATTGCCATCGCCATCACCATCCCTATTACCATCACTATCACGATCGCCATCACAATCACCATAACTATCACCATTGCCATCACTATTGCCATCACCATCGCCATCACTATCACCATCACTATTGCCATCACTATCACTATCACTATCACATCACTATCGCCATCACTATCACTATCGCCATCACTATCACCATCACTATCGCCATCACTATCGCCATCACTATCGGCATGACTATCACCATCACTATAGTCATTACCATCATTATCGTCATCACTATCACCATCACTATCGCCATCACTATCACCATCGCCATCACTATCACTTTCACCATCACTATCACCATCATCACCATCACTATTGCTATCACTTTTACATCACTATCACTATTGCCATCACTATCACCAGAACTGTCGGCATCATCATCACTATCGCAATCACTATCGCAATCACTATCACCATCACTATCACTCTCGCCATCACCATCACTATCACCATCACCATCACTATCACCATCGCCATCACTATCACCATCACTATCGCCATCACCATCACTATCGCTATCACTATTGTCATCACTATCACCATCCCTATCGCTATCACTATCACCATCACCATCACTATCACCATCACTATCGCCATCACTATCACTAACACTATTGTCATCACTATCACCATCCCTATCGCCATCACTATCACCATCACTATCACTATTGCCATCACTATCACTATCACGATCACTATCGCCATCACTATCACCATCCCTATCGCCATCCCTATCTCCATCATTATCACCATCACCATCATTATCGCCATTACTATCGTCATCACCATCATTATCGTCATCACTATCACCATCACTATCACTATCGCCATCACTATCACTACCACATCACTATCTCTATCACCATATCGCCATCACCATCACTATCACTTTCACCATCACTATCACCATCATCACCATCACTATTGCTATCACTTTTACATCACTATCACTATTGCCATCACTATCACCAGAACTGTCGGCATCATCATCACTATCGCAATCACTATCGCAATCACTATCACCATCACTATCACTCTCGCCATCACCATCACTATCACCATCACCATCACTATCACCATCGCCATCACTATCACCATCACTATCGCCATCACCATCACTATCGCTATCACTATTGTCATCACTATCACCATCCCTATCGCTATCACTATCACCATCACCATCACTATCACCATAACTATCGCCATCACTATCACTAACACTATTGTCATCACTATCACCATCCCTATCGCCATCACTATCACCATCACCATCACTATTGCCATCACTATTGTCATCACTATCACCATCCCTATCGCCATCACTATCGCCATCACTATCACCATCACCATCACTATTGCTATTACTATCGTCATCACCATCATTATCGTCATCACTATCACCATCACTATCGCCATCACTATCACTATCGCCATCACTATCACTACCACATCACTATCACTATCACCATATCGCCATCACCATCACTATCACTTTCACCATCACTATCACCATCATTATCACCATCACCATCACTATTGCTATAACTTTCACATCACTATCACTATCGCCATCACTATTGCCATCACTATCACCAGAACTATCACCATCACCATCGCAATCACTATCACCATCACTATTGCCATCGCCATCACATCCCTATTACCATCACTATCGCCATCACCATCGCAATCACTATCGCCATCACCATCACTATTGCCATCACTATCGCCATCACCATCACTATCGCCATCACCATCACTATCACCATCACAATCCCTATTGTCATCACTATCACCATCACTATCGCCATCACTATCACTATTGCCATCACTATCACTATCACCATCACTATCGCCATCACTATCACTATCACTATTGCCTTCACAATCACTATCGCCATCACTATCACCATCCCTATCGCCATCCCTATCGCCATCACTATCACCATCATTATCGCCATTACTATCGTCATCACCATCATTATCGTCATCACTATCACCATCACTATCGCCATCACTATCACTATCGCCATCACTATCACTACCACATCACTATCACTATCACCATATCGCCATCACCATCACTATCACTTTCACATCACTATCACCATCATTATCACCATCACTATTGCTATAACTTTCACATCACTATCACTATCGCCATCACTATCACCAGAACTATCACCATCACCATCGCAATTACTATCACCATCACTATTGCCATCGCCATCACCATCCCTATTACCATCACTATCACGATCGCCATCACCATCACCATAACTATCACCATCGCCGTCACTATCGCCATCACCATCACTATCGCCATCACCATCGCCATCACTATCACCATCACAATCCCTATTGCCATCACTATCACCATCACTATCACCATCACTATTGCCATCACTATCACTATCACCATCACTATCACCATCACTATTGCCTTCACAATCACTATCGCCAGCACTATCGCCATCACTATCGCCATCACTATCGCCATCACTATCGGCATGACTATCACCATCACTATAGTCATTACCATCATTATCGTCATCACCATCACTATCGCCATCACTATCACATCACTATCACCATCGCCATCACTATCACTTTCACCATCACTATCACCATCATTATCACCATCACCATCACTATTGCTATCACTTTTACATCACTATCACTATTGCCATCACTATCCCCAGATCTGTCGCCATCATCATCACTATCGCAATCACTATCACCATCACTATCACTCTCGCCATCACCATCACTATCACCATCGTTATCACTATCACCATCGCCATAACTATCACCATCACTATCGCCATCACCATCACAATCGCCTTCACTATCGCCATTACCATCACTGTCGCCATCACTATCACCATCACTATTGCCATCACTATCACTATCACCATCACTATCACTGTCGTTCCTGACACTTCTGGAAAATAATCAACTTCAGGTCAGAGACAGTAACTCCGTCTGTACGGCTCCTTGTACATAAACATGTAATTTTATGAATAAATCACTCCATCATCTCAGAACACGGTGATGGATGAACACAGCTCCAGCGTCATGTGACCACTCCTTCCCCAGCCCAGTATCCATGTGTGAGTTTCACTCCTGACTCGCTCGGATCTCCGCCTCCTTTTCCCGGGTGTTATATGATTAACCTGCATGCGTTCATTGGCTTTCTGTCAGGTTTATACGATCTGTCCTGCCGTCTCGCTCTGTTCCAGTTCCACAGTGATAAAAACCTGCTGCTAAAATACTCTCTGAGTAAACAGTGATCTGACTCCCAGTCCATTCAGTTCCACACCACAGAAGCACATGGCAGGTGCTGGGTTACATTCCAGATGATGGAACCGGTCGAGTGTGTGGATGGAATGGGAGCTAATGGAGCTGGACATTTACACCAACGCTGTAAACCAATAAATCCTTCAAGAAGGAAAAAAGAAGAGGGTGAAATAGAGGCTGAGAAAACGGCAGCATTCAGCTGGACGCTCTGAGAACATTTCGAAAGTGTACAGGGTTTTTTGGTTCTCTTTTGAGGGGATCTTTTAAAGTGTCTGTTTGAGAGTCTAGATCAGAGCGTTACCCTGAAACAAACCTGTTTTTGGAAGATAAGACTCTTTAACAAGTATGTAAAGAGCCCCTGAAGAACCTTTTTGATTGGAGTTCATGCTTCTGAGCATTTTTCACCACCTTTACGACTCTTCAGGAAGACATCATGCCTGATCTTGTTTGTTTGTTTTTTGTTTGTTATAAAGCTGTCCTTGACTACACAAATGTGCCATTATTATTAAATATATTGTTACTAATTGATTTGATAGTATTATTTAATCAATAAAAATCTACTTGTAATTGTTATAATTGTAAAATTATTTGAGTATGTTTGTATTTTTCCACTGTCTCAGTGTTATTTTTAATGTTTTTGTTTATTGCTGTATTTTCTGTAACACAACACTAATATTTTGCTGGCAATTTGTGAGGAATCCTATATCCTGTAATACATATTGTGTATCGTAGAAATATCAGTATCGTGATGTGGTACTGTTCATCACATCATCCAGCCCAAGAAAGGAATAAAGCCCTGTTTTTGTCTCTGTTGTGACAGTAAACTTCACACAGCTTATGATAATCTGATTTGTTTTTGAGCTTTACACAGCACACATCTCTCAATTCAACATTTTCAATCTCCTCAAAAGAAAAAAAACCTTGTTCAATTCTGAAATGCTGCATGTTGCGTGGTGTTTGTTGGATTATATAATCACGAATAACAATAACGTGACTGCAACATCGTACTCACAGAATAATCAGCAACAACTTTAAACCCACTGCGTTCACTCATGTTAATGAATCATGTACAGCCTTTTAAGAAGATACACACACACACACACACACACACACACACACACACACACACTGTCGCAGTGTTTTAAAGAGGTTACAGCTGCATGCTGACAGTCATTAATCCACCGATTCTCCCTCCAGCTTTCAGCAGTAAAGTGAGCATCACAAACATCCAGGAAAACGATTCAGATTTAATTTTATTTTAAATAAAACTGCAATCAAAGTGATGATACATAAAATAGTCTACTGACCCAAAATATAAAAAGATAATCACAGTGTAATATTTCCAGACTGGGCAAAAGTAAAAAATGAATGAATTATAAGGGATAAAATGTCTGTGCCTTAAGAACAGTGTATTGATTTAAGTGAAACAGGATAATAATGCATATTTTTTATACATTTTTCTCTACTGAAATGACTCAAAAATATGACTCAGACTTCAAATCTTATGATTCACAGTTTGACTCACTCTGTATCACTTATGATTCACAATATGACTCAGTCTTCAAATCTTATGATTCAACATTTGACTCTGTATCGCTTATAATTCATTTGACTCACTCTGTTTTGCTTGTGATTCACAATATGACTCAGTCTTATGATTCACAACTTTTTCTTTGACTTCAAATTTTATGATTCACAATTTGACTCCAACTTAAACACTTACGATTCTTAGTTCAAGTCCAGTTTAAAAGCTTATAATTAATAATTCAACTCTGTACTTCAAAGCTTGTGATTTGTAACTTGACCGAGACTTCAGAGCACACGACTCACAACTCAACTCATGTTTCAAAGCTTATGACTGCCAAACTGACTCATGCTTTAAAGGCTTCTGATTTTTAACCTAACTCTGACTGAAAAGCCTCAGATTTGCAGCTTGATTTGAATCACAGTGTTTTATGACTCACAAACTGAATCATATTCAAAAAGTTTATAACTATGAACCTGATTCTGTCTTTAAAATTTATGATTCACAACTTGACTCCAAATTCAAAGGTTTGTGATTCATATCTCAACTTTGACTTTGAGAGTTACAGTGGTGCTTGAAAGTTTGTGAACCCTTTAGAATTTTCTATATTTCTGCATAAATATGACCTAAAACATCATCAGATTTTCACACAAGTCCTAAAAGTTGATAAAGAGAACCCAGTTAAACAAATGAGACAAAAATATTATACTTGGTAATTTATTTATTGAGGAAAATGATCCAATATTACACATCTGTGAGTGGCAAAAGTATGTGAACCTTTGCTTTCAGTATCTGGTGTGACCCCCTTGTGCAGCAATAACTGCAACTAAACGTTTGCGGTAACTGTTGATCAGTCCTGCACACCGGCTTGGAGGAATTTTAGCCCGTTCCTCCGTACAGAACAGCTTCAACTCTGGGATGTTGGTGGGTTTCCTCACATGAACTGCTCACTTCAGGTCCTTCCACAACATTTCCATTGGATTAAGGTCAGGACTTTGACTTGGCCATTCCAAAACATTCACTTTATTCTTCTTTAACCATTCTTTGGTAGAACGACTTGTGTGCTTAGGGTTGCTGTCTTGCTGCATGATCCACCTTCTCTTGAGATTCACTTCATGGACAGATATCCTGACATTTTCCTTTAGAATTTGCTGGTATAATTCAGAATTCATTATTCCATCAATGATGGCAAGCCGTCCTGGCCCAGATGCAGTAAAACAGGCCCAAACCATGATACTGCCACCACCATGTTTCACAGATGGGATAAGGTTCTGATGCTGGAATGCAGTGCTTTCCTTTCTCCAAACATAACGCTTCTCATTTAAACCAAAAAGTTCTATTTTGGTCTCATCCGTCCACAAAACATTTTTCCAATAACCTTCTGGCTTGTCCACGTGATCTTTTGCAAACTACAGACGAGCAGCAATGTTCTTTTTGGAGAGCAGTGGCTTTCCCCTTGCAACCCTGCCATGCACACCATTGTTGTTCAGTGTTCTCCTGATGGTGGACTCATGAACCTTAACATTAGCCAATGTGAGAGAGGCCTTCAGTTGCTTAGAAGTTACCCTGGGGTCCTTTGTGACCTCGATGACTATTACACACCTTGCTCTTGGAGTGATCTTTGCTGGTCGACCACTCCTGGGGAGCGTAACAATGGTCTTGTATTTCCTCCATTTGTCCACAATCTGTCTGACTGTGGATTGGTGGAGTCCAAACTCTTTAGAGATGGTTCTGTAACCTTTTCCAGCCTGATGTGCATCAACAACGCTTTTTCTGAGGTCCTCAGAAATCTCCTTTGTTTGTGCCATGATACACTTCCACAAACATGTGTTGTGAAGATCAGACTTTGATAGATCCCTGTTCTTTAAATAAAACAGGGTGCCCACTCACACCTGATTGTCATCCCATTGATTGAAAACACCTGACTCTAATTTCACCTTCAAATGAACTGCTAATCCTAGAGGTTCACATACTTTTGCCACTCACAGATATGTAATATTGGATCATTTTCCTCAATAAATAAATGACCGAGTAGAATATTTTTGTCTCATTTGTTTAACTGGGTTCTCTTTATCTACTTTTAGGACTTGTGTGAAAACCTGATGATGTTTTAGGTCATATTTATGCTAGCCTGGGCCCGCCCATCCTAAGCGTGACGCAACACGAGGGCCTGTTGCGAGCTTAGTCTGGCCAGGCAAGCTATCTCCAGCTCTTCCAAGCTCCGGAAAGATCGGGAGCCAATCAACTTTGAGCATCTCCAACGGCCCTGGGTAGAGGCATGTTCAAGGCAGTGACATAGTAGAACTGCGACCGGAAGCCATAGATTGTTTACAGAATCATGCTGTATTGAAAGCATTCAACGGGAAGTTCTCATTGAAAACGGAGCAAAGAGCAGCCCTGGAGGTATTTATTGAAAGGAAGGACATTTTCGCCTTGCTCCCGACCGGCTTCGGTAAGAGTTTAATCTACCAGTTAGCCCCGCTAGTAGCCAAATCAATGGGGCTCAGCGAGAATCCTATCGTCGCGTCACATACGTCAGAGGAAAGAGTGATGTGATTGGTTTAAGCTTCGTCACAGCCTTTTCTGGCTTCGACAAGTAGCAAACTGAGGCATTTCAGGGAGGCGGGTCAACCCCGGGCTCTGGAAAACGGTTGGGCTGAATATCTTGGCCAGACCAATAGCTCGTAGAGCTTTGAAGTCGCATTAGCCAGACTATATTTATGCAGAAATATAGAAAATTCTAAAGGGTTCACAAACTTTCAAGCACCACTGTATGGGTCATAAAAAATTGAAAGAAAGAAAGAAAGAAAGAAAGAAAGAAAGAAAGAAAGAAAGAAAGAAAGAATTATCAACATGATTGGCTATAAAATTTTAGCTTAAAAATTGGAAATATGTCAAGTTATACTGAAGAGATAGAAAAGTGATATTGATGCTGATAAGAAACAGTTTAAATGTAATTTTCTAATATATTTCCACATTAGCCAGAAGTGAAAGAGAGAGAGAGAGAGAGAGAGAGAGAGATCCAATCAACATCGCCTCATCTTGTCTTCCGCACTCTTTCAGACAGCAGCTGCTCAGTGAGCCATCATGCAAACTGCCTTATTCATATCTAATTAAAGCCATATGGAGGTTTCTCAGTTGTGTTTCGAGCATATTGAAGCAGCGGCTGGGTCGATCACAAACACGCGAGAATGAGTGTAGCGAGCACGTAATTCAGCCCCGAGCAAACGAGAACATGCTAACAGACTCAGCACAGCACTTACACACCAAGCAGAGTGAATATGAGGTTTAAAAGCAGGAAATGATATTAATATTTATGTACAGTACATACGCATGTGTCTCATCTGTATCAGCTCCTTCTACTCTGTCCATCAGTGGAAACAGATCAGTAAAGAACCACCTTTTGGATGACAGATCATTCTAATTACGCCACTGACACTGAAGTGGTGGTGGGACTCTGGACACAGATACACTTCTATCATTTGGGATACTGGACTTGACTCCATCTCTACAATTTGGGATTCTACACTCGAATCAATCTCTGTGGTTTGAGACTTTGGACTTAAATTGGTCTCTGCAGTTTAGATCTTTGGGCTTAATTTAGACTTTATCACTTAGGACTCCAGACATAAATCAGACTCTGTAGTTTTGGGCTTTGGACTCACCTCAGATCTCACGGTTTGAGACTCTGGACTTGAGTCAGCCTTGACAGCTTAGGACAATGGACTTGACTCGAACTCTGTGGTTTAGAACACTGGACTTTATTTCTCTTGAAGCTGACTCGCTCTCTGGGACTCTGGACTTGGGTCTGTCTCCAGATGTGACTTTAAACTTAGACTTTGGACTCTAGACCCAATCTGATCTCTACAGCTTGGGACATGACTTGACTGGAACTTTCCAGCCTTGCAATCTGGACTCTACTTGGTCTGTAAAGCTTGAGGCTCTGAACTACGAACTTGACTCTGGAATTGACTCTTTATGTTTAAGCTCAAAATACAACTAATTGCATGATCTGCTCGAATGATTCATTGGACGAATCCTATGGCACCACTTATGTCATAGGATTGGTCTGAGGAATCATCCATCCATCCATCTATCCATCCATTCACATCCTTTATCTCTGCCATTTATCCATCAGGGTCATGGTGAAGCTGGAGCCAATCTCAGCTGACTTCAGGTGAGAGGCGTGGGTCACCCTTGGTGGGTCACCAATCTATCACAGGGCTACACAGAGACGAACAACCATCACACTCACACACACACACACACACACACACACACACACACACACACACACACACACACACCTGAAGATTTAGAGGAACCAGTTAACTGAATCCACATGTCTTTGGGCTGTAGGAGGAAACCAGAGACCCAGAGGAAACCCACACAGACACGAGGAGAGAAGATACACACTCCAGAATCATTCAAATATATAAATATCTGAATTGAGATTAATTGCACTCTGTGATGCCCCTTTATCCCGTGTACCACTGTCACAATTTGAATGCTGTGGAAAGTAAGACCTTCTGGCTCGAACATGAGGGCAGCAGAAACACAACTGTATGAACAATCGCAATAACATTTCCTCACGGGAAAGCACTAAGCAGAAAACTCAGAGGTCACACAGAGCGCCTGATGCTTCACTCCTGAGGTTACTGCAAGCAACCAATGTCACCGAGCCACAGCCGAACCGCGTGCGTTCACCTGCGACAGATTAACCAACTCAATAACTACACAGAGTACAGGGACTAGAGGGAGGGGGTAACGGGGGCTTTACAGACTGCGTCCTCTGACACAGTTTAAAGCTGCCATCAAGGAATACATTTGGGTCCAAAATCCAGCAGCTTTACAACATGGAAGAGGAAAAGAGGAAGAAGAAGAGGAAAAGAGGAAGACGGAAAGAGAAAGGGGAAGTATTAAAGAGGATGTATATGATTCTAAATAGAGAAATAGTTTTAAATGCTTTTCATGGCAAGAAGACTGATACGTGATTAATTTAGATTATTTTTTTATTGCTTGACAGCCCTAACACACACACACACACACACACACACACACACACACACACACACACACACACACACGTAACAGTTATTCCAAGAAATGGAGTCGTACATGAGCTGATAGCCGACGAGGCGCGTAGCACCGAGATTGAGTGGAATAACTGTTTTATTCTCTCCACATTCACTGGGTTTTGAGAAATGAAGCATTTTTATTTTTAATTTTTGCAAATTCAGTAAATAAAAACTTTATACAAAACGTCTGACAAAATCATTTCCGCTTAGAATGTAAACAAACCGGCAAAATGATAGGAGCATTTTGTGAAAAATGCAATAATAATAATAATAATAATAATAATAATAATAATTCTTGAAAAATAAAAAAAGATACGTTCTTACCATCAAATACTTTCATTCCATATTTTGTTGCTTTTTTTTTGTACTTTTGGGGTTTTGTTTTCGAGTAGTTTTTATTTCGTCCTCGGTTGGTTCAGCAATACGCTCCGCCATTTTGTTTTTCTCTACTCACGGTATATGAAACTTGTCCATAACAGACAGAGGTGGAAAACTTTTGTTGCTGCCCTACATGCCACTGAGGCATAAAAGGCTATCCAAACGGTATATGAGCTGATCTCCTAGTAGTAGAGTAGCCAATCAGAGCGTGCGATTGCTCATATCCAGTGACTGTGGATGGAATATCTTTACTATTACCTCTCTACAAATGGTTGACATTTCAAGGATACTTATATTGCTATGTGTTTCTGAATTGCAATACAGAAAAAAAAATCTCAATTATATTTCGTGGCCTTCTCAGGTTCTCCTGCTCTCTTTTCTCTCTTTTGGTCACCGAGAAGCTCTGGTTATGATGTCTTTATCCTCAGAAAATCAATAAATAAGAGTCCTCTTTGAGATTTTGTATTCTATGAGCGGGTTTGGATCAATGAAGATCACACACTCACCTTTATCTTCACCTTTATCGACAGTCTTACTTTTTCATTTGGTGAAAAAGCCATCCAGCTTCCTCAGGGGCTGTGCACTGATTTCTTTCTTTTTTTTTTAAGAAAGCAAACAAAAACACTTCTCAGTTCCAGCTCACAGGAGTCCGGCCGTATGCTACAGACTGGATCTTATCGTTCTATTATGATCAAGTCTGATTGTACATTAACACTGGGTCTGATTGTATCATCATGATCAGATCTGATTGTTCACTGACACTAAAGTCTAATTCTGTATTGAAACTTAGATCTAATTTTACTGCCATGATAAGTTCTGATTTGATCCTAAAAAAAAAGCAACCAGTTTTGGGATAAAGAGAAATAAAACCAGTGCAACGCTGGAACTCTTCAGCCCCTGATTTCAGTGTTTCACTTTTATTTGTATTTCCAACATCTCCATCATGAATCATGTCCCACCCTGAAGCAGTGAGAAGAACACGACCTTCCCAGAAAACACAATGTCAGGAAGCTTTAGCCTCAGCTCCACTGCCTGTAATCATGTTTAACCTTTTATAAAGCGTGCTGTAATCATATCAGACCTGCTGTACACGTCTCACTGTAATGTGCTCCATTCAAATCATCTATTTTCACCATTTAATAAAAGCTGAACAGAAATGAAAACGTCCAGTGTGACACTTCCGAAACTCCATGTGCTTTCAGCCTTTCTCCTGGCTTTATTTCACGACAGCTGACTTTTCACCAGAATGTGCTCTTACACACGTGTATATCACATCCTCTTTAAAATCTCTTTAGTTATTTTCATTCTATATAATCTTATTTGATTCATTATCATCATCTTTACATGTTTTAAACTTTACTTAACTTTTATTCTATTTTATTCTGCTGTTTTTTACTGAACTTTTGCTTCATTTTATTATTTTATTTCTACTATTGTTTCATTCTTATTATTTTTTCCTCTCTTCTTCCCCTTTTATTTTATGCAATTTTATTTTTTAATTTTTTTTGTTCAATGTTTTGTTTTTACTTCTGTAAAGCACATTGAACTGCCACTGTGTATGAAATGTGCTATATAAATAAACTTGCCTTGCCTTCATTATGCTGTAAAGCTAATGTAGCTAACAAGGAACAGAGCCATTAGCATTTGTTGTGGTATTTACACATAAAATAGAAAAGTCCATGAAAAAGGAATCATAAAAGATGAAATTATTACGTTGTACATTTTAAATTGTTATGATCAAAATTGGGGGCGGCACGGTGGTGTAGTGGTTAGCGCTGTCTCCTCACAGCAAGAAGGTCCTGGGTTCGAGCCCTGTGGCCGGCGAGGGCCTTTCTGTGTGGAGTTTGCATGTTCTCCCCGTGTCCACGTGGGTTTCCTCCGGGTGCTCCGGTTTCCCCCACAGTCCAAAGACATGCAGGTTAGGTTAACTGGTGACTCTAAATTGAGCGTAGGTGTGAATGTGAGTGTGAATGGTTGTCTGTGTCTATGTGTCAGCCCTGTGATGACCTGGCGACTTGTCCAGGGTGAACCCCGCCTTTCGCCCGTAGTCAGCTGGGATAGGCTCCAGCTCGCCTGCGACCCTGTAGAACAGGATAAAGCGGCTACAGATAATGAGATGAGATTATCAAAATCACTTCCTGTGTCTAAGCCAATTTAAAAATCACACTGAATACCTGGGTCTATGATTAATTAATTAATTCATTAATTAATTTTTGATAATGACAATATGTCTCATTTTTAGCTAATTCATCGAATGTATATCTTTATATGAATTTATCACACTTGTAATTATTACGATATTCCGTTAAACAGCAATAACATGCCTAATAACAGTTATTATAATGTGATTATTAGGTAATCTGCCCATTCTAATGAAAACTTTATGGATAATTTGCATTTGTTTATTAATTTGTTAGCTAGTTTGTTTATTTATTATTTATTCATTCATTAATTCGTTAATTGATTTATATTTTCTGAGTTATGGGGTGTGTTTGTTTATTAGTGGTTTGTATTCAGCTCCTCAGGACTGTTCAGCTCGGCGTCTCTTTATTTCCCCTCGTTTATCTTGGCTGTGTTCACTGATCCCTCGCTCACAGTGTCAGGGTCGAGTGTGTGTTCGCCGCAGGGAGCTGTGGAACGTTAGCGTAGTGCAAAAGAAATGTTTAATCCAGATGACTGAGTACAAACACTGAGCCTTCAGAACCATGAGGAACAGGCCCTGGCCTGGTAATGACATCATTTAAACTCACACACACACACACACACACACACACACACACACACACACACACACACACAAGATTTTGCAATTTCTGAAACATAAAAAGATCCATATGTGGTCTGACAGGCCACGCCTCCTTTACTGTGACTGAAAGGTACAAAGACCACGCCTCCTTCACTGTGATTTACAGTTTCAAAGACCACACCTCCTTCACTGTGATTTACAGTTTCAAAGACCACGCCTCCTTCACTGTGATTTACAGTTTCAAAGACCATGCCTCCTTCACAGTGATTTACAGTTTCAAAGACCACGCCTCCTTCACTGTGATTTACAGTTTCAAAGACCACGCCTCCTTCACTGTGATTTACAGTTTCAAAGACCACGCCTCCTTCACTGTGATTTACAGTTTCAAAGACCATGCCTCCTTCACTGTGATTTACAGTTTCAAAGACCACGCCTCCTTCACTGTGATTTACAGTTTCAAAGACCACGCCTCCTTCACTGTGATTTACAGTTTCAAAGACCACGCCTCCTTCACTGTGATTTACAGTTTCAAAGACCACGCCTCCTTCACTGTGATTTACAGTTTCAAAGACCACGCCTCCTTCACTGTGATTTACAGTTTCAAAGACCACGCCTCCTTCACTGCGATTTACAGTTTCAAAGACCACGCCTCCTTCACTGTGATTTACAGTTTCAAAGACCACGCCTCCTTCACTGTGATTTACAGTTTCAAAAACCACGCCTCCTTCACTGTGATTTACAGTTTCAAAGACCACGCCTCCTTCACTGTGATTTACAGTTTCAAAGACCACGCCTCCTTCACTGTGATTTACAGTTTCAAAGACCACGCCTCCTTCACTGTGATTTACAGTTTCAAAGACCATACCTCCTTCACTGTGATTTGCAGTTTCAAAGACCACGCCTCCTTCACTGTGATTTAGTTTCAAAGACCACGCCTCCTTCACTGTGATTTACAGTTTCAAAGACCACGCCTCCTTCACTGTAATTGAAAGGTACAAAGACCACGCCTACGTCACTGTGACTGAAAGGTACAAAGACCACGCCTCCTTCACTGTAATTGAAAGGTACAAAGACCACGCCTACGTCACTGTGACTGAAAGGTACAAAGACCACACCTCCTTCACTGTGACTGAAAGGTACAAAGACCACACCTCCTTCACTGTGATTGGCTGAAGGACTCTGTGAGTTCTGCATGAAACCGTTTTAATGGTACTCACTTCTCTTTAATTTAATTATTTAATTTGATCTTTGCCAGTTAATTAATAAAATTCTTACAAATACATCATTTGTTCAGAAATGTACATGTATGCAAATTAGGTTACATTTAATTAAATATTCATATATTTGCATACTTAACATGACAAAAAATATTTTATTAATGTTTGGGATAGGCTCCAGCTTGCCTGCGACCCTGTAGAACAGGATAAAGCGGCTAGAGATAAAAAAAAATGAAATTATGATTAAAATTCAACAGCTTTCATGCAACAGTTTACTGGAAAATTATTTTCCCTGTTTTTGTTCACAACCCATTAATTATTTTGAGAAATTCCTCTCTGAGTTGCTAATCTCGTAACTGTGTGTGTGTGTGTGTGTGTGTGTGTGTGTGTGTGTGTGTGTGTGTGTGTGTGTAGAAGAAGCAGAAAAACATGCTTCCTGTTTCCACCAGCCGACTGCTCTGGGCTTGTTTCAGATCTTTTGTGTGGATTCTGCGACGAATTTTTGCTGGAAATGTTACTGAAATCTGGCAACCCTGGTTCATGATATTAACCTGGAACCCAGTTGAACACAATTACGTGTAAAATTACAGAATAACTTGGAAAAACATTCACTCGACCGTAGCGTCTTGCGTTAGTGTGTTAGCATGATCGCGTCTCCATTTCATTGTGCTTGAGGCGACATCGTTATTAAAGTCGTTCTGCAACACCAAAAGCTACAGTCACAAGCTGCTGCTGAGACATAAACTGATGTATAAAGCAGGAAAAAAGCTTTGTAAGGATATATGACGTGACATGATCATGCAAAGTGGGTGGGTCTTAAAATCTTCTTCAAAGGTCCTCGTTTTCAACGAACGCAGTCTGACTTCAGTGAACAAAAACGGCTGCAAATCAACAAAGATCTTCCGTTGAGTTTTCATTCAGAGGTTCTTCTCTTTTGCATATTTTTATTCATGTAGTTTTTTGGTGGAAAAAATGAAATATACTATATAAACACTCTATATACTATATTCACACTCACATTCACACCTACGCTCAATTTAGAGTCACCAGTTAACCTAACCTGCATGTCTTTGGACTGTGGGGGAAACCGGAGCACCCGGAGGAAACCCACACGGACACGGGGAGAACATGCAAACTCCACACAGAAAGGCCCTCGCCGGCCACGGGGCTCGAACCCAGGACCTTCTTGCTGTGAGGCGACAGCGCTAACCACTACACCACCGTGCCGCCCTATAAAGATACATTCGTTTAAATAAACAAGCATGCAAAAGTGAACGAGTGCCGTCGCTCCATAATGATAAAATAACGCACAGCAGAGAAACACGAGCAGGAACCCAAGGTCTTCAGATTCAACGTTCATTAAGTTTAACCAGCAAAGAACCTTATCCACTGCCTTAAACTCTCACACACACACACACACACACACACACACACACACACACACACACACACACACACACACACACACTATCACTATCACTAGAGGGTGCTCTTGCATACAGAAAAAGTAAAACCCTCCCAGCACTGACGCTCGACTCTGCCTCCGTCATCAAATCACAATAAACACACTGACAGCAGCTGATGTTACTCATCGGCCTCGTCTCATTATCTCTGCACCCTTTAGTGCCTTCGATGAGTGTCACACTAAAAGTGTATTTCGGTTCCAAATGTGTGACGCTGTAATAAAGTTCCTGAAACACCAGAGTGCAGAGTTCAGGTCCACCTGAGGAAGGGAGAAGGATGCAGAGGATGAATTGGAACACAGCCGCCTTCAGGTCCAAAATAAAGGTGTTTCTTGTGCACTTGGTAAAGGGCACTACTGATAAACTGTGACAAAGCCGCTTTCACATTCAACCCAGATTTATTCTGAGTACTGAAAGAATGATCTGACTGCATCAGTACTGAACTTAACACCTACAGTGTAGAATAAACATCCAACTCACTGCACTGACACTATTAACAAAATTAAATATTAATTCAACACTATTGATGATAATTCAGTGTTCAGTGGTGGGTGTTAATTAAACCCTGCACATGTTCATCCATCACAATAAAGATCACTTTAATGATGCAGGAGTGTACATGCTCATTTATTTTCTACTGAAGCTTAATGTAATGCTCGTGGTGTTTAATAAAACACTCTACACCCGACCTGAACACAGTCAGGGTTCGACATTAACAGCACGTGTTATTCAAACACGTTAAGGTTCAATACACAACCTTTGTGTTTAATTCAATGATTCAACACTATAAAGGATACTTCAACATGACAGGTGTTTAGTCGAACATTGTGGGTGTTAATCCTGTTAATCCACGCCTCCTTCACTCAGACTGACACACACACACACACGGGCCACGCCCCCTCAGACTCAGAGATGTGAATGATCATAAAGTTGCACTTTGAACTTGAAGAACCATTAAAGTTTCCTCTGTGCTCCTGGTGAAGCTGTTGAAGGTTTTTTCACCAGAGTGTTCACTGTTAGGAACCTCTCTGAGACAGTAAAGGTTCATTTGAGACTATAGGTGTTTATTTCAACACTGTAAGTGATAACAGAGTGCATTAAGGGTTAATTAAATGCTCTAGGTGTTAGTTCGTTAGTGTAGTGAGCTCAGTAGAAGACTGCTTTCGTTATTTCTTTGTACGACTGTCAAAAAGTTTACATTAAACACAATGTGTTCAAAAAAGAAATCCAAGTTTCACTTCAATAATTATAATAAAAATAAAAATAAAAAATGCGGCCTTGTCCCAAACCATCAATGACTCCATGTGTGCACTTGGATGTTTAAGTGACACGACGCTGGACCTGTGGTGAAGGAAACTTCAGCTTCGTCACAAATCACACACATGACACCCTCAAGCCCCGGGGTTTAGTGAACAGTTTAACACCATGGGCTACTTACCATGTTGACCTCTGATACCATGTCTATGCTGGCGATATCGATGTTCATACCCACTCTCACTGGAGGACCTGCAGTGATAATAATAATAATAATAATAATAATAATAATAATAATAATCCAGTATTAAGTAAACAAACAAACAAGCAAACAAACAAACAAAATCATCACATAATCACATGCATTTGATTTCATTGAACCAGAACTCCACACTCCATCATCATCATCATCATCACCACCAGCTGCTGCCCTTGAACGCACCCCCATGCGGGACTGGATGATGAACCGTGATCCCCCATGATCGCCGGTAATCGGTCCGAGTCGGTGTCAGATCCCGGGCAGTGCTCAGTTATTTAAAGACACACTACAGGTGCGCGCGCTGCTCGGTCCGCACATGCACGCGCTTGCTCAGGCTTCATAAGCGCTTATTAACACACCCACTCATTATACACATTTATAACAACAGCCACTCATTATACACATTTATAACAACAGCCACTCATTATTCACATTTATAACAACAGCCACTCATTATACACATTTATAACAACAGCCACTCATTATTCACATTTATAACAACAGCCACTCATTATTCACATTTATAACAACAGCCACTCATTATACACATTTATAACAACAGCCACTGATGATAAGAGTGAAATGAGAAGCGCTCCAGTGTTTTACCTCCGAAGTCGGGTCGGAGTCGGATGTCGTATCCCTTCAGCAGCCGGTCCACAGTTTCCTTCACCAGGGACATGTTACTGGGATCATTGACCCTGCAGCGGGGCACACAGCCTCCCATTAACCCCAGAACCCGCACTCACAGCGGGGAGAACTTCTCTCTCTCTCTCTCTCTCTCTCTCTCTCCCTGTGTGTGTAAAGGTGTCTTACCTTTGCGCCCAAACCGCAGCCACCATCACAAATAAAACCCAAACCCGAGTCCAGCTCCATTTCCTCCTCCTCCGGAAAATCCCCATGGTTTTTTTTCCCCTTTAATAAAATTATAATTTTTTTTATTTTCCAGTTTTCTATGAAGACACAAGAGATGCAACTTCTTCTGCCCGGTGCGGTGAGAGCGCAGTGGTACGCATGCGCAGTGGCTTCAAAGCAGCCGGAGGAAGAGAGTGGCGTTTAAAGGGGCAACGGGACACACACACACACACACACACACACACACACACACACACACACACACACTAATAACAAGTTAACTTATTTCTCTTTATATTTTTCTTTAATTGATCTGTAAAGCTCTTAGCAAGCTTTGAAAACTTTGTATAATTTATGAATATAGTTTTAAGGATATGAAATTATTATCATTATTATTATCATTATTATTATTATTTCACTGTAAATGGTGGTGCACTGTCAGAAATAGGGGCACAGTAATAATAATAAAAATAATAATTTACATTTATATAGCACCTTTCTCAAATTCAAGGTCACTTTGGGTCAAAGAAAAGAACACACACACACACACACACACACACACACACACACACACACACACACACACACACACACACAAAAGTTGCTAAAAAGTGGTGAGTTTCTGTAGTGGTGGTGGTAGAGAAGTGTTCATGAAACAGAAAGGTTTTGAGATGAGATTTGAAGAAAGGAAAGGAAGAGCAGTCACGGAGGGGTTGAGGAAGGGAATTCCAGAGCTTGATGGCCGTGGCGCTGAAGGACCTGCCATCCAGGTTAGAGAGTCTAGTGCGAGGAACAGCAAGGAGATTACAGCTGATTAGTAGGAGTTCATTTCTGTCCCCCAATGTACAGTCTACACTGTCCCCCCTATAGGGGGACATTAACTTATATTCAAGTGCTGATTGACGCCCCTTAACCGATGCCACTGCGCATGCACACGTCACAAGTTCAAAAGTTTCAACGGTCAGGTGCAGCTTGACCTAAGCTTTGGCGAACAAATTATTTAATGTCGGAAATTTTCCTCACACTTCTGTTTAAACTGACTCCCAAAGCAAAATTAACATGAGTGTGACTAGATATAATCTCTGTCCGTGCCCTTAAGAACTTAAAGATCTGATGACACGAACATGACTCTATGCAATTTCTTAAATAAACTATACAACATGGCAAACATGTTTGATTTCTGTTATAATTATGTGAAAAGAAGCTGTTGTTACGCGAATATCCAACTTTTAATTGCACAGCGCAAGAAAACTGGGTCCGTGGCTCGCGGCCATGTTGTGACGTCAGCGGAAGAACACGCTGCGGTTCACTGGCTGTTCTACTCAATGGAAATAGCACATGAAAATGCCGGTGAACTCTCTAGCTCTTCCTCTTCTGGGAGTCTAGAATTGTGTTGTGAGTGGGATAGATCGGAAGAATCAAGTGATGACGAACACGGGTGCATCCAACCGTACAGGTTTGAACCTGTTACTGTGCAATCTGAGAGCGACTCCGACCCCGAGATGGACAGCGGACAGGCAGACAGCCCAGCATTGAACACCACAAGGTTGGATAACAAGGATTGGTAGGTCAACCCGTATTTGTTCAAAATGTTACGGAATCAATATTTTAATATTGTGTATTGTTGTCTTGCATGTGTAAACACTGCTTATATCATGTAAGCCGTATGCTACACTGAATACATAGTTCCTAATGGAGCATGCAAACGGCTAACATAATAAGCTTACGGCTATGCCTGATCTGTGATACATTTAGGATAATATTGGCAGGCACGTCTTCTAGTTTATGGCTTCTTAGTTTTATCCTTGAATGAAGCAAAATATTTGATAACCTACATCAGCGTAAGCAAATGACAATCTGTAGCCTACTTGTCTGGCTAAGTTAGCTTTCCCTCAGTGTTTGCTTTGAGAAACAAATTCTTTCAACTTGGCAATAAGAGACCACAATGCAAAGGCAAAATACTACAACTGCTACTACAAATCTGTCACATCAACAAACCAGCAAGTGAGGAGGAAGACTAGGCGATATGATGCCCATACCCATAGATCAGTTTTTTTTGTATTAGTACTAAGAAGACGTAAACAAACCATCCAACACCATCGAAGACAGTGCAAGCTTTCACAAGCAAATACATGGCTGATATCACGCCGACTTTATGATTACAGTTATGATTATCATGAATGTGTACTCTATGATGTGTACTCTATGAACGCTCTGGAGTGAGTCACTTCCAAGATGGCCGTGCAGACCGCATGGTTACTATTTTTAGCATCATGTTGGAGCACTCTATAGCTCTACGTACCTTTATCTTATGTCGTTTCTCAACACATGTTCTGACAGGAGGACTGTCTTTGGAGGAGTCGCCTTGTCCCAGGCGACTGCTGGATCTGGCATAGCTACTAGTAGACCCCCTCTGGAATACTGTAGGCACTGCTGATGGTAGCAACACACGTTTGTGCTGAACTGAACACCCAAGAGATTCCTTTAAGCTGGGAAGGGTGTCAAAACAATCCAAATCGAAGTGTTCAGAGCACAGGACGGATGTTGGTGAGGGCTCCCACTTGTCACGAGTGCACCTGACTTGCTTCACCCACTTTGCATGCAGCTCGGGATCTCTGGGAAACTTGAATAAACTTACCCCATCCTTGTGGGTTTTGGAGCAAAAGCCGGCAACACAACGCGAAGGCTTAATAACTGTATATATATATTATAATAATGTATAATAATAATACTAATAATGATAATGAACAGCTCTCGCATCAACAACAAACTGGTAAGTTAGGAGGAAGGTTCTTTCGCTGACGTCATATAGCCCCTCCTCCTCATTCGTCTCCTGGGTGCTGCAGCCCCATCAAATTTGCCCAAATAGCCGCGTTTTTTATCATAACTTGTAAAATAGGCGCCTTCGTGAATTAATATATGGATCATCGGGAATTACTTTTTATGTTATAAAACATCGCCAAAGATGTCAAAAACGTGTCATCAGCCCTTTAAGTGTCGAGAGGTTTGTGTTAACTAAAAAATGTAATGTACACTAAATTATTGTAAAAAAAAAAAATAGTCAAGCCAACTTAAAAATGTAATGCAACCTGCTGCCAAAGGATTTTGAGTAAACTCAATTTAGACCCATGATGTGCCAACTTGCTCTTCTAAGTTAATTGGCATTATTATTTCAATTTATTTCAACTAAACAATTTGTTGGACTGAACTTCTAAAGTCAAGTCAACATAAAATACTCTTCTATGCGAACTTAAAAGAATAATTTAGGATAACTTAATGTTTTAATTGGAATGATTATTTCAATTTATTTCAACATCACAATTTGAATGCACTGAACTTGCTAAATAAAGTAAGGTCAACATAAAATACTCATCTGTGTCGACTTAAAAGAGCAAGTCAGCACAACTATTTGGCCCGGAGTTGAGTTTACTCAAAATCCTTTGGCAGCAGGTTGCGTTACATTTTTAAGTTGGCTTGACTAATTTTTTTTTTTACACTGTACAGCTCATTGTTGGACCTCAAGGTAACTACATTTACCTTTTTAGGGCCAAACAGGTACATATATTTTCCCAAACCGTATATAAAGGTACAGATCAGTACTTTAGCAGTTGCTGCACCAGTGATTAGCCAGTGTACCCCTGAAGGTACAATAATACACTTTATTTTCTGAGAGTGTCTGTTGAGTGTTTCAGCTCATTTTATTGAGTTATTTCATATCGTATTAACTCAACATTTGCGTAATGTACCTGCACACCAGTCCAGTCTGTGTTCTGGTCAATTTGTATTTTCTGTTAGAATCATCATACAGTGTTCAGGGATTTACTGCTCAGTGGAACAAACACAAAGCCACTGAATGTCTCAGTCATGGACTCTTCAGACCGCTGAGAGAAAATCACTAAATACTTTATTCCCTACATTTTAAACAAGTTTTTCTCAATAAATAGATCCATCATTACTTTTAAACATGATAGGGAGTAAAATGAGGTGTAAGGTGAGCTAAGCACTGTTAGTTAGTTAGTTAGTTAGTTAGTTAGTTAGTTAGTTAGTTAGTTAGTTAGTTAGTTAGTTAGTTAGTAAGCTAAACACTGTTAGTTAGCGAGCGCTGGCCTGCCGTTTCCTGACAGGAGTTAGCTCATCAATTTACTTGTTTTCTAATTCAATCACTTTAACACTAATTTCACATTTTATTGTTATTTAGTGAGCAGTGTTACATACAGTTAGTCCAGTCTGCTATCTTATGTCAACTAGCATTAGCGAGTAAAATAAATTAGCTATTTAACCTCAGGCTAACAAGGCTAATTTTAGGGGTGTTTTTTTGCTTCATGCAATTAATTCACATATCAAAATATATTTGTTCAAACTGTTGTTTTTGTTTTGAGTATTTTCACATAGAATGTGAATACTACACACCAAAAATGTGACCTTTATTTTTTTCGATTAATTGTTCTGAGCTTTTGTACTGCGAATAAATTCCTCAACCAATCACGTTGTGTAGAACAGACGTCACGTAGTTACAGATGAGATACGGTTCCATGTTCCAGGATTCATTGCAAAATTCTAAAGTGTTCATTAAGAATGTTACATGTCACTGTTCCACAAGATTTAAGAGTTTTAATTTTGAGGTTTGATGTGATGAAGCTCTGAGGTTCTGGAGTTTGATATTCCGATTCCATATTTTAAAGTTATAAGTTGTAAGATTTAATATTCATTAAGAATTTCATGGAAATGTTCAACAGTTCAGAGTTTTTGAAAAGTTCTTAGTTTCAAGGTCACAGATTTCAATGTTGTAAGGGTCTTAATTTAATGGGTTTGGAAGTTTAAAGTTCCAAGAATCTGAAATGTTGAGGTCTTGTTTCTTAAAGTCTAAAGTTCAGGGTTCTGTTCTTTTATGTTGACTGTTCCGAGTTACAACCATTCATCATTGAAAATGCTCAGAGTTCTAAGTTCCAAGGTTTCATTGGTCAAAGTTTTATTGTTAAAAGACTTTTAAGTTCTGAGGTTCCAAGTTGTGAAAGCTAAGTATCAGGGGTAAAGGTTTTAAAGTTCTAGTAAAGGTAAAATATTCATCAATAACTTAAAGTGTCAATAGTTAAAAGGTTTCTACAACCCCAATTCCAAAAAAGTTGGGACAAAGTACAAATTGTAAATAAAAACGGAATGCAATGATGTGGAAGTTTCAAAATTCCGTATTTTATTCAGAATAGAACATAGATGACATATCAAATGTTTAAACTGAGAAAATGTATCATTTAATGAGAAAAATTAGGTGATTTTAAATTTCATGACAACAACACATCTCAAAAAAGTTGGGACAAGGCCATGTTTTCCACTGTGAGACATCCCCTTTTCTCTTTACAACAGTCTGTAAATGTCTGGGGACTGAGGAGACAAGTTGCTCAAGTTTAGGGATAGGAATGTTAACCCATTCTTGTCTAATGTAGGATTCTAGTTGCTCAACTGTCTTAGGTCTTTTTTGTCGTATCTTCCGTTTTATGATGCACCAAATGTTTTCTATGGGTGAAAGATCTGGACTGCAGGCTGGCCAGTTCAGTACCCGGACCCTTCTTCTACACAGCCATGATGCTGTAATTGATGCAGTATGTGGTTTGGCATTGTCATGTTGGAAAATGCAAGGTCTTCCCTGAAAGAGACGTCGTCTGGATGGGAGCATATGTTGCTCTAGAACCTGGATATAACTTTCAGCATTGATGGTGTCTTCCCAGATGTGTAAGCTGCCCATGCTACATGCACTAATGCAACCCCATACCATCAGAGATGCAGGCTTCTGAACTGAGCGCTGATAACAACTTGGGTCGTCCTTCTCCTCTTTAGTCCGAATGACACGGCGTCCCTGATTTCCATAAAGAATTTCAAATTTTGATTCGTCTGACCACAGAACAGTTTTCCACTTTGCCACAGTCCATTTTAAATGAGCCTTGGCCCAGAGAAGACGTCTGCGCTTCTGGATCATGTTTAGATACGGCTTCTTCTTTGAACTATAGAGTTTTAGCT
Source organism: Neoarius graeffei (assembly GCF_027579695.1). Taxonomy (NCBI): domain Eukaryota; kingdom Metazoa; phylum Chordata; class Actinopteri; order Siluriformes; family Ariidae; genus Neoarius; species Neoarius graeffei. The sequence goes on along the minus strand of NC_083580.1, from coordinate 1,262,752 downwards.
GGCGACGGCGGATGGCACGGTGAATTGTGTTCACAGATAATGTTCTCTGGAAATATTCCTGAGCCCATTTTGTGATTTCCAATACAGAAGCATGCCTGTATGTGATGCAGTGCCGTCTAAGGGCCCGAAGATCACGGGCACCCAGTATGGTTTTCCGGCCTTGACCCTTACGCACAGAGATTCTTCCAGATTCTCTGAATCTTTTGATGATATTATGCACTGTAGATGATGATATGTTCAAACTCTTCGCAGTTTTACACTGTCGAACTCCTTTCTGATATTGCTCCACTATTTGTCGGCGCAGAATTAGGGGGATTGGTGATCCTCTTCCCATCTTTACTTCTGAGAGCCACTGCCACTCCAAGATGCTCTTTTTATACCCAGTCATGTTAATGACCTATTGCCAATTGACCTAATGAGTTGCAATTTGGTCCTCCAGCTGTTCCTTTTTTGTACCTTTAATTTTTCCAGCCTCTTATTGCCCCTGTCCCAACTTTTTTGAGATGTGTTGCTGTCATGAAATTTCAAATGAACCAATATTTGGCATGAAATTTCAAAATGTCTCACTTTTGACATTTGATATGTTGTCTATGTTCTATTGTGAATACAATATCAGTTTTTGAGATTTGTAAATTATTGCATTCCGTTTTTATTTACAATTTGTACTTTGTCCCAACTTTTTTGGATTCGGGGTTGTACTACTAACACTACTACTACTACTACTACTACTACTACTACTACTACTACTCCTACTACTACTACTAATAATAATAATAATAATTTGCTGTGCAGAAATGCAGCAGAACACAATCAGCAGAAGTTTGTGTGAAATGGGGAGAATGGATGGCTCGTCATGACTAGCTAGCATTAACTAACTCACTTTTGCTGCTAGCACCAATGCTAATGTTAATAATGTTAGCATCAAGTATCCTTGGTATTAATCAGTTTCAGTAACATTACCCAGAGTTCTCTGTTCTCCAGTATCATCTGCTGGTTTTAAACAGCTCGACATATCGCTGGTGCATCAGTCAGCACTGCAGCTGTCTCTCATCTCTCATGTTCCTCATTTTCTCTTAGCAGATTCGCTAATCCACCTTCAAAGTTTCTCCATTTTCAGATGTGCCTTGCCTGTCTTTGTGCCCTCACCAGAAAAAGAAAACCTCTAAAAGTCCAGCAAATGCCAGTGTTGTCACCTGTGGGCATGGCCTAGCCATGTGCTCCAGCTTTTTATTTTAAGTTCTGAAGAAAAACAGTAGTAGCTGCGTACATATTGATTTTAAAGCGAACCAGACAAACGCTGAGTGGTTTTAAAAATGATAAACGTGTTCACTTGAAAGTTCTCAACCTGCCACTTTAAAGCTTGGAGGAAAACAACAAGCAACAGCTCAAAGGCTTTTACATTTAGAGGGCTGGAGATAACGAGCCAATCATCTGTGTGGTTTGTTTTTTGTTGCTGATCATCAGCAGACGTGTGAAATGAAGTCATCATCCATTCGCAGATTGGTGCCTGTAATGTTTAATATAGAAACTGTATACCAACTTTCCTGTTCAATAAAAATCAGATTAAACACATGAGCTGATAAGGAAAAGCCTTTAGATTGTAACTTTAGTATTACAGACATTTAGCTTAGCGGTTGCTGTCACTGCTCTGAGACATGCGTTCAGTGTAATCATGAGTCCTGTCATGATGTTGAGGGTCAATTTCTCAGATGTTACTTCACTCACAGTGGCCTCTTTTTAAATATAGACCAAATTTGGAAATACAGATAAATGTTCTACCACCACCGTGCTTCACATGGAGACCTGATCTAATTGGGTTTCTTACAAATGCAGTGTAGCATTTTGTGCTGAGGCTAAAAAGACCAGAGAAACTTTCTCCACATGTTTGCTGGCTCTTTAACATCATCTTTTGGGAAAATCACATGGTGTTTTTCTTTTTCTTACTCGTCTTACTTGTGGAGTGGAGTGTCCAGTCTGAGGTTGTCATGCATGTGAACAGCTTCTCCCATCTGAGCTGTGGATCTCCAGTTCCTTCAGATCTCCTTATCCTCTGGGTTAATTCTCTGATTAATCCCCTCTGTATCTGCTCACTGACTTTCGGTGGACGGTCTCCTCTCAGCAGAATCATGATTGGTGTTGTTTCCTTTCCATTCTTTAATATTTTTGTCCCAGACTTATTTTAGTTGCTGCTTGGTCTTCATCATACTAACAAACGTCTAGGAAAATATTGCTTTTGGTAGTAACGGGTTGCACCAGAACTAATTTAGGGGTTTTCACATGAAAAGGGGGTGAACACTTATGCAAATAATAACATTTTTTACACCACTACAACTGTATATGGGTTATTTTCTGACATCACCTGTTGGTGTTTTCATGACATAAATTTCCAAACAAACAAACAAACAAACAAACAAACAAACAAACAAATAAATAAATAAATAAAATAATTACAGAATTAATAGAATATAATGTATAAAACAATAAAATATATTTTAATTTAAAAATAGCCTAGATATTTATATTTTAATGAACAATAACACAGCGAGTGTCACACTTGCATGTTAATGAAGATGTGATAAAAACAGTCCATTTATTTTTACTCTTGTCTTCATCTCAGCGTGTGTCGCTTGTGCTGAACAGATTTCCAGGATTTTCCGCCTGTTTGGTTGTGATTATGGATCAGATCACTATAACTGCTGGAATTTCCATAAACTTTATAGATTCAGGTTGTTTTTTTCCCAGGGAAAGTGTAAATGAAACATCTCTGGAACGACTCCTGTGTCCTGTGTTTGTATTTGTGTTGTATTTATTTTTGTGTCTCTAAAGCTGCGTCAGTCACGAGGCCCTCACGCTGTTTCTCTTCATGCTTTGCCCGTTCACCGTCGCTTTCCTGGCACCGGGAACGCTTTTACACGTGGATTTTGGCATTGATTCGGGTTTGGCAGTGGGGAAGTGCCAGCACCGGCCGTGTGTTGGGCTTCATGGTGGAGATAAAAACCACAAAAAGGAAGTTCATTATCCAGAATTCACACTTCATTACTCACCTCCTCCAGACCAGGAGAAGACAAACCTGCTGGCTTTTGGTGAAGATTATCTTGGAAAATTTTCCACGCCGATGCGTTTCCATACAGAGGAATGTGGTTTATAATTATTACTGACCAATCAATAAAGAAATAAATAATAAAGAGCAGCCATGTGTTTGAGAGAATGTGTGTAAAGCCCGGCGCACACGGACGGCTTCTCATCGCAAGTATATATTGTGATTTTTGGATGCAAGTTTCCCCTCTCGGGGAGCTCCATGTGCGCATTATCTGTGACCAGTGGGTGAACTGGGGAGGGGGATGCAAGTCACATGGAAATCACGTGACTACTTCATGGGTGGGGATTGGCTTAGCCTTTGGAGGTGATCACTTTGTTATCGCAAAGACACACACGCGACGATATCTCTGCAACAAGTCAGTGACTGGCGATTTTTTGTCGCAAAATATCAAACATGTTTGATACCTGCGATCTGTCGCAAGCAACAAAAAAATCACCGTTGCAAATATCCGCACACGAAGCAATTTTTCGCTTGTGTCAAAAAGTTGCACAACCAAGTGACGGAAAATTGTCCATGTGCACTGGGCTTTAGTGCTGTGACTGGAACCGCTTCCTTTTGCTTTGTCAACTCTGTTCACGGATTCCATTAAAGAGCGACTTTGGCTCAGCAGCACTCGATATTCCGATCTCAGTGTTCAGTTTTATTCAGATTAATCCAAAGTGAAAGGAAATCTTTAACTGTAATCTCATTAAAATGTGTAAGATGCAGAACAAGTGAGTGAGTGAATGAGTGAATGAGTGAATGTGGTGTGTTTGGATGTTGATAGAATTAGACTGAATAAATTTGTTAGAAATGATGCAAACACCAAACCTGCTGATAGCCCCGCCCCATTCCAACACTAACCCCACCCCAACCCTAATCCTCACTTGCACAAAACAGTTTTATGTTTTTATGCTGATTCCTGCTGTAGCCACACCCCTTGATCATTACCCTTGACTCTTTTTATTGTCATTATTGGCATAAGAAAATTTAAAAAGCATAACTGTTACTGTAAATAGATAAAAACTCCTTTGTCTCATTCTTTAATAAATGAACACACCTCTTTGTTAGGGCCCGAGCACCGTTCGGTGCGTTTTTCAAAGGATTCTTATTCTTATTATTTTTCTGTCGCGCTTGGCTTTTTTTGAAGCATTTCCCATGCACGAAAACTCATGAAATTTGACACACACATCAGTCATTGTAACCGCTTCTCAGCCTCAGACGTTTGGCCCCGGGCGTGGCAATAATGGCAATATTATGAATGGCAAAAGTCCGTGCCATTGAAATGAATGGGTAGAACTTTGGAGTGATTATGTCATAAGGTCATTTGGAGTGATGATGACACATGGTCATTTTTAACGTACTCCTCCTAGACAGTTCATCAGATTCATGTCAAACTTGGCAAACATGATGCCAAGATATTGCTGATGTTGAATTGCGAAGGGATTTTTGATATGTTGTAATATGTTGAAATAGCAATATTATGAATTTTAATACTCGCCACATAAATATAGGAAATGTGTCATGAAGTCAAAATACATTTAATGATTTGGCTGAAACCTTTCAGGTTATTAGAGAATGTGATTATTATGACATCTAGACACCCAATATGCCTGTCTGGTATAGCGCCACCAACTGGCCAAGGAAAGAATAGGGTTTTGAATATGTGTGTTTTGACACATGATGAATTTTAACATGCTCCTCCTAGATGGTTCATGAGATTGATGTGAAATTCGTTATACATGATGCCAAGATGTCGCTGATATTAAATTGCGAAGGGATTTTTGATATCTTGTAATATGATTCTGATTCTGATTCTGATACTCTTTAGCCGTTATGGCATCTTTATTAACAATCACGATCTTACACTTTCTCTAGTCGCGGTGGGGAGAACTCCGAACTCTTTTCATCTCTTTACAAACATAACACGCCTGGGCATGTCTGAAACAAAATGTGGTGTCACAACATGAGTTTCAGGCTTGTGACCTGTAACCCACTGTGGTGAAAACAAAACACTACACCTCATTAAACTGCATTACAAATCACATATCACATATTGTAACTTTACAAAATATTGGATATCATGAGTCTGATGATATATACAATTCTGTGCACACTCATACACACACTCACAGTCATATGCATATTTATGCATACACACACACACTCTCACAAGTACGCACTCACATGCACACGCAACATCTATGAGCACACGCTCTCTCACACACACACCTTCTCTCTCTCTCTCTCTCTCTCTCTCTTTCTCTCTGACACACACACACACACACACACACACACACACACACACACACACACACACACACACACACACACACACACACACTTACAGTCTTTGTCAGTCTATCTCTCATCCATCAAGCAGTCATGGCATTTGCAACATGCACACCACCTTTGAACATTTGATGAATATATGACATGTGACTGTTTTGTTGGGTGGCGGGATGGGTTGCGGAGCCACGCGTGCGAGGGCCCGTCAAGGCCGCTAGCAGCTTTAATTGTTGATTATTTTCTTAAACAGCACTCCCTGAAGTGTTTTATTCCTGAGCATTCCACATATAATTATTTATTTAATAACATATACTGTTTGTACACCAGGGCTGTCAAATATGCTTAAAAATATAACTTGAGTTTCAGTTGAAAACATTTAGTATCTGAATATATTTGAATATTAATTAGGTGAACAGTTAGCATTAATTAAACTAGCAAGCTGAAAAAAATCATGGTAAGTTCTTGTCACCACTGAGTGACAGAAAGATACTGCCCCCTAGGGTCAGGTCACTTTTCTACATCAAGAACAAAATAATTTTTTTCCCCATACACATCTTTTACTGCAATATTTTTGTGTTGCCCTGTAATAAAGGTAAGAGTTACAGTTAACGCAAAAGTAGCTAAAATAAATCCCCACCATGACCTGTAGGTGGCGCCTAAAGGTAAAATGTGAGATTTTAAAGATTTTAATATGAATTTTTCTCTTTGCGGAAAAATATCTGTAAATTGAGAACTTATTTGAAAATTGATGGCCCTAATGTACACAAATATTAATTAATATACACTTCAACACACTCCGACTATTACACAAGTCACTTCATACGTAACTATAGTCCAATCTGGTACACTGCAAAAGTACTGGCACCCCTCTACACCATCCACTAGCAGGTACAAGTGAATTTATATAAATATGTGCTGCAGTTACAAGATGAAGTGATGAATGAAGTCAGCTGTAAAGCATAATGACTGTAAATGCTGAATAGAACACACTCAATCCAAACGTGACAGTAAATGAAGTCATACACAGAAGGAATAAATCAGTAAATCGGTGATGGATGTGATCAAGACCAAGTGAAAAAGTGCAGGAGCAGAAAGGAAGATGCTTTACGAGACTTAAACTCCTGTACACGTGGATTGTCTCCAACACACTGAAACATCACCGACATTAAATAAAAAACAAGAAAACAACAGTCTGTTAAAACCCTGAAAAAGTGAATAGGAAGGACAAAAACATGTTTGTAAGAAAACTAACACACTTCTGTCATGTTATATTGAACACAGACGACTCTAAAGCTCTGTTCTGTAAAAGCTGCGTTCTGATTGGCTGAGAGCGCTACAGACCGTTGCGTGCTAACAGAATCCTTATTCATTAATGAAAACTTATTCCACAGAGCTGCTGATTTCTGGACTCTGATTGATCAGAAGGTGTTGATTAGTTCTCTAGAACAGCAGCCCTGACAGTAGCGCAGGTTTATTGATCATTAATGCGTTTGTTCTAATACAGTATCGGTTCTTGTACAGTGAACGTTTCAGTAATGATAAACAGACTTTAAAAAAATCAGTGATGTAGTGAAGTTTTCTTACAGTAAGGAGAAACGTGTGTGTGTGTGTGTGTGTGTGTGTGTGTGTGTGTGTGTATTGTCTCTGGAAGGAGTCTCCACTGTCAGTGCTGTGTACAGTCAGAGTGGAAGCTGGAACTTTACGTTTTCTGACAGAGAAGTTTACACTTCTTTACGGTTTCTCAGAAACATAACAAGCTGAATTTCTTGTCTTATGAACTTCGTGAGAGAGAATAAAGAGACTCTGGTGAAAGAATGAGTGTTTTTTGCTGCTATAATGTAATTGAGAACAGGAATGAACTCATGTCATTAACATTAAACATGACTATAAACAGATAAACAGTATGACATGTCACTCTTTAAATAAATAAAAATTAATTTATTATTTAAGTTGCTGTAGTGTAAGAGGAATAAAACACTTGGAGATGTGCTGTTAGAGGAAAATCATCAACCTCCTGGACTCAGTGTTTTACTGTAATACACACACACACACACACACACACACACACACACACACACACACACACACACACACACACACACACACACAAAGAGTGTTTATTACTTCCATCTTCCAGAAAGTGGTGTGTAATGATGCACAATGATGCTGCTCGCTTATGAATGATGCGATCAGCACATTACAGTTCAGTCACATGACCGAATCAGATCGATACTGACCATGTGACCCGACTTCTCCAATCGTTCTGTGTTTGTTCTGTGTGTGGTTTTATGGGGCCTCAGCCTCCATACGGAGTGAACAGAAAAACATTTGGCCGCAGCAGCGTGGTGTCGGCCGTGTTAGCGCCCGTTTGGCACACCTTTATCCCGAGAGTCCGCATTCTGCTCGCCAAATCGGCTTGGGTTCCCTCCCAGTTCTCATTGATCTGCGTCCGGCCTCCACTTCCTGCTCAGCTTCCTGAATCTGTGCCATTTAGGTCTAAAATCCTCTCGTGCGATGGTTATATTTACCCTGAGCTCTGTGATTAACACCACTGCGTGAGGCAGAGTGACAAATTTATTCCTACAGTACATCATATTTTTCCCTTTCACTTGAAAGGAAATGTTTCTTTGGAAAAGTAGAATTTATAAGTACTCATAATATTAAAAACAAACAAACAAACAAACAAACAAACAAACAAACAAACAAACAAACAATGACTCTGAAGTAAATTTATCACACATGTAACATTATATCATTTGATATTTGCCCAAGTAATTACTGTGTTTCAGATATGATGACAGAAAAAAAAAACAATTCTCCAGGAAAATACAATAAATCAGCCCTGTGTCATACTTCAGTCGCCATAGTGTTTATTACAGTGTAATAAACTATTAACTACTATATAACAACTAGTGTAATAACATGGTTATGAATTATAAAATAATATTAATTAAAACATGGTTGTTATAATGACTGAATTCCACATTTCTGAATAGAATTTTGAGGAACTTAACATTTGTTTCAGTAAAATTTACTTGTAGAGCACTTATGGGAAATAAAATGGTCTTTTAGAAGCTTTCAAAAGGAGCAAAAATAAAAATAAATATATTAAATAAGGTGGAAAAGTAAACTTAATGTAAGAAATAACTTAAGATCAACAATAAAATTAAAATGAGAAAGCAAATAAACAAAAAACAAAAAAAAGGAATATAAAAAGAATAGAATCGCTAAAAATAAAAAAGGATAAGACGAGAATAACTATAAAAACAGTTTCAGTCATTGTTGTTCATTTTAGTTTTTATTTATCAGGTTTAAGCTGAACAGTTTTTACCCTCAAATTCCTCCACAATATTGTTTTTACGCTTCCACAAAGTGAACATGTTTAATTCCCTCTTAAACAAAACAGCAGATGATTTTAAAATGACACGTTACTGAGTCTCCTTCATCTTTAATTCATTTTAGCTCATCAATAAGCAGGTATGCTAGTGTGCTATATCTAGCTACCTCGTGTCTTGTTAGCAAGACGTTCACTACAAAGTGCAGTTTTTATTCTTGATGAAAAAGGAAAAATCTTTTGTTTTATATGTTACGGAAAATCCTGTCAGATATTTTGAGCAGAAAAGTGATTTATTCTTTAGTTATTGTTTAATCTTCATCAATAATAGTATTTCTACAGCGCACATTTTGGCAGTGTTTGTGAACATGAAACAAATTTAATCAGTTGATTTGTTTCCTCAAATCCAAATCGTCTCCTACTGCAGTTATATTTAACCAAAAGTCTGAGTGTTTTGGCTTCAGGACGTCTTTTCTTGGAGCTGCTCGGATTTCCAGTCAAATGCAGAACGTTAGCTGGTTGAAGGAACCCCTGAGTGAGTGTTTGTGGCTTTGGGATTTAACAGAGAGAACACACTCCTCTCCTCATCTCACTGTGTTTACTCCCAGCTCACACATTTGGCTTCAGTTCATCTGAAGAGTTGAGTTTTCTTTCCTGGGTGTAAATATAACGAGCGCTTACGGGACGTCATAATGGCTGCAAATCAGCTTCACACAGGATCAAGTATTCTTTCAAAATGAAGCAATAGAGAAGAAACTTCCTTGTTCTGCTTCATGGAGATGAATCGGTAGCTGATGGGCCGCTGTTTGAAACCTTAGCATTTTTTTTCTTCTCTTTCATGCCGTGCCAAGCAATTGTACACCATCCACGCTGGCTCGCGAATCATATCGGTTTGAGATTATTATGAGATTTATTAGCCTGCGAGGTTTTATTACGGTAAAGATTCTGTTCACAACAACACAACTCCAGCCAAATCCAGAGCAGAACAGAGCACCACTGATCCCTGATCCACCTCAGGGCAGAGATGAAGTTACTGCAGCAGATGTTCTGCCAGAACCTGCATGTTTTATAATCAGAGCCGAATATTCACAAAAAGTTTCTCTGAACCCAAACTTGAGTGTTGTATTAAACAGCCAGGAAAGTTTTAATGAAAAAGCAAAACAAAAAACAGGATGTCAACATGATAAAACACTCCCACAGCAGCTGAACTCACTGATCTTAGACTGATTCTGTGGGCGTGGCCTAATATTCCAATGAGTGCACTGAGACTCCGCCTGTCAAGTAGCGAAACACAGCAGCGCAGAATCAGGATTCAACCCTGACACGCACTGGTTTAGCTTTCACACACTAAGGTCAGGTATTACCAATAGCCCCACCCCTAATCCCACCCCTAATCCCACCCCAATCCTAACCACTGTGTTTTATAACTTCTGTAGACATTGAGCCATAAAATGCAAATCGATTCGAACGTGTGTCACCTTCATGCTGTAAACCATCAATAAGATTAATGTCTCCATAGCGCAGGTGTTATATAACATACCGTACATAATGCCTTATAAAGCATAACCTTATAGATTTGCAGTAAGTCCTCCTGGTCACATAACACACCACTACATGACTTTATAATCTCATGTTTCATAATGCATTATAATATCTGTTCAGGAACAGTTTATAACAACACAAAGTAGGTTATAATGCTCTTTAACACAAACTCTTATAGCTGTAGCACAAGTCATAATGCAAGCGGTGTGTTATAATGCATTATAACATGTGTGATTATAATAAACAGGTTTATAAAGTGGCATGAATACAGGATTTACTTATGTGTACATGTATACCTGCTTTGGTTAGACTTTATAAGGCATTATGAATGCAGAATCAGAATCACTTTTATTGCCATCACTGTAAAACTTGATAAGGTCACTGAGCTCAAAAATTTTATTGAAACCGATTACGTAAAAATTTTTGAGGTAAGTAACTTAAATTTTTTAAGGTAAGATTTCTTAAAAATTACACTATAGTTACACTTAATTGTAATTTTTAAGAAATCTTACCTTAAAAAATTTAAGTTACTTACCTCAAAATTTTTTACGTAATCGGTTTCAATAAAATTTTTGAGCTCAGTGACCTTATCGGGTTTGTGAACACACATGAGGACTTTGACTCCGGTTTCACTTAGCTCTCTTAATACAAACAGATAAAAAAAGCATGGACAAAAAACAAAACAAAAAGCTACAGTACCAGTCAAAAGTTTGGAAACACCTTCAAATTCGATGTTTTTTCTTTATTTTAATTAACTAAAACACTTCGTGTCTTAAAGTAATGACTGACTGTTATTTCTCTTTACTTACTTGAGTGGTTCTTGACATAATATGGATTACTACAGTTGTCGAACAGGGCTATTTACTGTATTTTTATTATTTACTCTTTACTGGTTGATGGTGTCGAATGCATTAAGAAGGCAAGAAATTCCATTTTTGAAAAGACACACCTGTTAATTGAGAAGCGTTCCAGGTGACTCCCTCATGAAGCTGGTTCAGATAATGCCAATAGTGTGCAAAGCTGTTATCAAGGTAAATAGTGACGACTTTGAAGAATCTAAAAGATGAAACATGTTGTTTTTAACACTTTTTTGTTTACCATATAATTCCATATGTTCCATATGTTATTTCATAGTTTTGATGAGTTCAGTATTGTTCTACAATGTAGGAGAAAAAATAAAAACATTGAATTTGAAGGTGTTTCCAAACTTTTGACTGGTACTGTATATATATGTAAGGTCCTCTAAAATAACACTGTATTTTATACTCTATATTGGATTGCCCTATTTTCTGTGTTAATTAACTCCATTTACCATGATGCCTTGCGGTTTGGAATATTTTCACTGTTCTGATGTGTTGTGACGTACTGTGCATTCGGACCAATCAGATTTATTTGCTCTTTGTATTTTTATTTGAATTTTGATGTCAGCCAATGGTAATTTGTATATGTTTAATGCTCGTGAGTTTGCAAGCTTTTTTGAATGTCCCATCACCTCGTTAGAGGGAAGCTCACATCAGTTCCCGCCTGCCGCAGAGGAGAGAGAGGTCACGTTGTTTGTGAGCTCTATTTCAGCACTTATTTTGCAGAAAGTATTTTTATAGTTCGGCCTGCTTGTGGCCATAACGTGTACCTGGGACTCCGGTGTCACTCCAGTGAGTGATCTTGCTGTTTTTCGCAGACACATCTGCCCTCCGGTGTTGGGCCCACTGGAGCGCCTTCATTTCCCGGGGACTCACTGTGTCGGGACCGGGACCCAGCCAGCTACTGAGGGATTTGGGGTGAGCAGCATCTTGTTCGAGCGAGCTAACCCACAGCAGTAGCTAGCCGTCTGCTCAGGAGCATCTGCTGCGTGACTGCATCGACATCTGCAACCTGATTCGTCTGGTCTGGCCGGTGGATTGTGAGTAACGCGAACCCACACTTACACTGACACACACACACACACACACACACACACACACACACACACACACACACACACACACACACACACACACACGTTCCTCTGGTCTTGGCTGGATAGCCAGCGTTTTAGAAGGGCATTGCAGCAGTTGCTGTTCTGCCTGCAGTTCAGAGAGCTGCCACCTGTGCACCAACGGGCCCCAACTGCACACGTGTTTTTCTTTTCCACTTCTTTTCTTTTGATACTTTACCCAGTTTTATTTTCTTACTATGTACTGCTGGTATACACACTGTTGATGTGCTGTCTGTAACATCTCTATGGTGTAGGCTAATTGTTTCTGCTCTTCTTGTGCAGGTGTTACTATTTTATTCATATTAGTGATTACATTGCATGCTTCTTTGGGAAGCATTTATTATCAAATAATATTTCCTATTATTATTATTATTATTATTATTATTTCTTATTAATAAATATAATCATTATTATTATTGAATTATATCTTGGGTGTACTGGCTGCTCATTTGGTTCTTTATATTTGAACATTCTGACACGCACACTGCAGACTAGCTATTAGCGCTTTTGCTCAAACTACTGTTTATTTTAAATTCTGAGGAAATACACCATACGCTAGCTTCAAAGGTAAGTGTAGTATTTTCGCAGTGGAGGCACCGCGCTGTTAAATTTATCATTCATTAGATTTATGATTATTATTCTCTCTCTATACTCATACTTGTACCTTTATGGTATCAGGAATCTCAGCCAGCTCACCACTCCGCCGCTGAGAACTGAGGATCCTGTTGCACCATTATTTATTGTGATTTAGTTTAACTCTTTAGTAGCCTGTAGCCTAATGTGCTGGGTGATTAGCACCCGTTAAAAAGGGGTTACACACACACACACACATATATATATATATATATATATATATATATATATATATATATATATATATATATATATATATATATATATATATATATTAATCTTTTGGTGCAAAATGGTGCATAGTGCAAGGATGACTTAGTAAATATAAATATAAATATACAGTGTGCACAGAATGACGGTATGAGTGTGCAGATATATCACAGTTGATGTTACTGATATTTGAGTCCGGTTTTAGCTGTTCATCACAGAGACAACCTGAGGGGAAAACTGTTCTTGTGTCTGGTTGTTTTTGCGTACAGTGATCTGTAGCAGTATGACTGACAGATGCAGCAGATGTTGTCTATTCATGCTTTATAAACCATGTAACTCTAAAAAAAAAGAAAAAAGCTTTTGAAAGCATTAAAGCTACATTATAAAGCATTATGTATACTATAATATATATAACTACCTACATTAGACCTTATGAAGGATTATGTATGCTACGTAACATATGATTTATCCAGTATGAGTCCAGGGTTCAGAGGTGTATCCCTGCTTTATAATGGGTTATGTATGTGATATGAACAGATTTATAATGCATGCCATCTATTCATGCTTTATAAAGGGTTAGATCTGCATGTCCTGCATGATAAAGTGTTATGTATGCTATCTAACATGTTATTAATGCCTTTATAATCCATTATAAATACAAAATTAACAGGAAGTGACACCAAAGCTAATCACCCGAGGGAAATAAAAAGCATGAAAATGTCCACTGACCACTGACCACACCCAACCTCCTTTATCTGGTAAATCAGTGTTGCATGGACTTCATTTGCATACTGGATCCTGATTGGCTGTTATATTTGATGATGTAATAAAACTCTGATGTGTTTAACACCATCCCAGTTGGATTTTTGAGCGCCTCCTCTTTCTTAAAATAGCTGTAAAGCCACTGTGGAGTTGCTTTACACTCTGACCCCAACGTTAATGATTTAAAAAGACATCATTCAGACTTCAGACTGAACTTAAACATGTAAATGTGAGAACATAACCTAATGAGAGGTGAATAAGAGGATATGATCAGGAAGTAAACTGATCCGGCATGGTGGCTGCAGTCCAAGCTAATGGACTCGTGTTCTTGTTTTTATGATGCGGTTCTCCAGCCGAGCACAAAAATTGCAGAAAGCGTGCTCCTTTTCCTGGATCCGCCTCTGAGCGATGAGCTGTACACACCACCAGCTGACACGAAGGAGGCTTTCATACACACACACACACGCGCGCGCGCACACACACACACTCAGGACCAGCCATGGCTCTCGTACACACTCTCATTCTGCTCTCATGGTAAGTGACAAAAGAAACATTGATTTATTATTAAATGACTTTTAACAACTTTTGTTGCTTTTGTTTCTTAAAATAACGCCGTGTTGTTGCGTGTCGTGCGTCCAGCGCTGGGAAAGTTTGGTCCCAATCCGGCCCAACTGAGTCTCGAGTCTATCTGGACAACATCACACGGATTCTGGACAGATTACTGGATGGATATGACAACAGACTGCGACCCGGATTCGGAGGTAAAGACTCCAGGATATATAAATGTCTTATAACATTATTATTATTATTATTATTATTATTATTAAGTCATATCATAACAAGCAGATGTTCTCATTAATAATTAAACATGATGCTTTTTTTTTAGGCCTGATGTGTTCAAATAATTGATGTCATTTACTTATTTTTAAAAAGTTATCTAGCTTTTGTTTGTCCAAAATGCAGATGTTTAGAAGACGCACTTCTGTAAAAATCCTTTTCAAGAATAACACAAAAAAGTAATGAAGTTATTTTTAAGTTTCCAAGATATTAATATTGTTCATGTTAAACATCACTGTTTATCATCTGACACATTACACACATCATCATCATCATACAAGATAAACACTGTGTGTGTGTGTGTGTGTGTGTGTGTGTGTGTGTGTGTGTGTGTGTGTGTGTGTGTGTGTGTGTGTGCGTTGCAGTAGAATACTGAGTGACGTGGTAATGGTGTGATGAAGCTTGGTCTCTGTTACACCTTGGAGTTGATTATTTTCCTCTAACAGCACATCCCTGAGTGTTTTATTCCTCTCACACCACAGCAGCTTACTAACTATTACACTTTATTAATTCATAAACTCATACTTCTTATTTCTGAAATGACTTTGTTCCCGACTTACATTATAGCAGTGATAAACACACACTCCCTCGTCAGAGTCTCTTTAATCTCTCTCTTAAAGTTAATCAGATAAAATAAACCCCAAAATAGCAGCTTGTCATGTTACTGAGAAACCGTAAAGAAGAAGATAAGAAGCGTGAGCTCCTCTGTCCCGAAGATGTCAGAAAACTACACTTCCAGCTTCACGACTGTCCAGAAAATGCATCAACCTTCTGACCAATCACAGAGCAGAGCTCAGCAGCGCTGTGGTGGACGTGATGTTCATGCAGTAGAAGTTTCCTGTTTACTGAAGAATGTTTTTTAAATAAAATAAACTACATGTAGCTGTTTGTGACGGACTCGCGTGCAGGCTGATGTTTTTAGATCTTCACGTAGAGATGAAGCCACGAGCTTTGTATCTCAGACACATTTGAAAATTCCTACAGCAGATTTTTAACTCCATGTTGTTGATTATTTTGTACTCAGGCCCTGTAACAGAAGTCAAAACGGACATCTTCGTTACCAGCTTCGGTCCCGTGTCTGACGTGGAAATGGTGTGTGAGTAAAAACAGTCAGACGTGTAAAACGTGGGTTTGTTTATTTACTGCACACGTCTGTATCTGTGGGCTCGCTGATCACATGATGAACCTGTAGAACAAACTGTTCGATTCTCAAATCTGATTGGTCAGGAGGCCAGATAAAGGTAATTTTGTTTATTTCTGAACTGAAACGTGTTTAAATTCCACTATTGGATTTATTTTGTATAAAACTCCCAGTTAAAGAGTTTAAATTCTCCTGAAAAATTCATCAGGCTACAAAAGTTAAACCATTCTGATGATTCCCAATGATAATAACAATAACATAAACTCAGGCACTCAGATGAAATGTAACACACACACACACACACGCGCACACACACACACACACACACACACACACACACACACACACACACACACACACTGGTGTTTCTGCTGTTTGAGTCTCTGCAGTAATTTAATGCGGCTTTGAGTTTTTATCTCTGTCTCCACTCATCTCCACTCTTCAGACTTCATTATTCCTCCGTTCGGGCAGCAGGTCAATCTGTTTCTCTGAGAAAAACCAAAAACCAAAAGTAAACACACCCATGTTGAGTTACAGAACACTGGTGTTGTTTTAAAGAGATCAGCAGAGACATGAGGCTGTTTCCGGCTGTGTTCCAAATCGCTAAAAAAAGAAAGAAAAAAAAACAGGCCCATATGTGACCTGCTGACAATTCCCACTCATTTTAACTAGAACATCCAGAACCTCCAGAACCTCCACCATCCAAAACACACAGGAGAGAACGTTTTCACATCCGTTTATTATCCATCAGCATCAAACTGGGTTTTGGTGAAAATGTTTTTTAATCATATTTCTAAATAAATTCAGAATTTCAGTTTCATATTTATTTCCTTACAGAGAGCTGAGCGTGACGTAGGGAGGAAGAGAAGAAGGTCAAAAATAAACAGCAAAAACAACACAGGACATAAACATAAACAACACATTCATAACAAAACAATAATTTGAAGGAAAGTGTGGGAATGAGTGAAGAAGAAAGAGAAAGATAAAAGGACAGAGAGGGAGAATGAGAAAGATAGAGAGAAAACCTCAAAGAAAGAAAGAAAGAAAGAAAGAAAGAAAGAAAGAAAGAAAGAAAGAAAGAAAGAAAGAAAGGATAGAGCAAAAGAGAACAACAAATATAAAATGAGAGAAAAAGAAAGATGAAGAGAAGAAAAAGGAGCAAGAAAAGCCAGAGGTGAACGAGTGAAAAAGAACGAGAAGAATGTAATACAGAAAAGGGAGGGTAAGAGAGAAAGATTAGAAAGAAAGAAAGAAAGAAAGAAAGAAAGAAAGAAAGAAAGAAAGAAAGAAAGAAAGAAAGAAAGAAAGAAAATGACAGGAAAAGAACAAAAGGAAGAACAGAATAATATGAGAAAAACAGCGAAAATGGAAAGAGAAATAAAAAAGAAAGAAAGAAAGAAAAATGTAAAAATCAGCAAAAAAAGAATCTTAATATAATTTATTGAAACTGCATTTTATTTTTATGAAATATTTGTTAATACTTTTTATAGATTTTATTTACAAAATGCATTTCATAAAAAATGCAATAATTAAATTAAATTCCGAAGGGATTTGTTGGATTTGTGATTATTTCCTTTTTGGTTTTGAACCCATGAACATTTGTGTGTAAATCTCGTTGTTTGTGTGCAGGAGTACACCATGGACGTGTTTTTCCGCCAGACGTGGATCGACGAGCGTCTGCGGTTCGAGGGTCCCATCGAGATCCTGCGTCTCAACAACCTGATGGTCAGCAAGATCTGGACTCCGGATACATTTTTCCGAAACGGCAAACGCTCCATCGCTCACAACATGACGACTCCGAACAAGCTGTTCCGCATCATGCAGAACGGAACCATCCTCTACACCATGAGGTAAAAACCCGGCGCTCTCAGGGACACGACCCTCACACATCCGTACAGAAAACTGGAACGGTCATGATCATGTCCTCTTGTCGGCTTTTTGGCCCCGCCCCTCCTTCGTTCACACAGGGGTAACTGATCTCAGATCAGATTTTTCGTCACTGTGACCTTAGCTGAAAGACTCTACGTGAAAATTCAGAAATAATAAACATTTAGGAAAGATGGATTCTGGCTGCAAGTTTTGAAAATTTAGTTTATTTAAAAATATAGATGATGGAGCAGAGTAACATCAAGCAAGAAGCAGATCAGGTGATAACTCAAGACAAGATAATACAAGATAAGACAAGACAAGGTGCAGTGAGATAAAATAAAATGATCGCAATGAGGAAAGACGAGGTAAAGATAAGATGAGAAAAGGTACAATACGGGAAAGATAAGGCAAGGCAAAGGAGGACAAGATAAAGTAATGATGCAATAACGCAAGATAAGATAAAATGAGATAATCACAAGACAATACAAGACATGGTAAAGTAAAGATAAAATAAAATAAGGTAATGGCCCTACAGTGAACAATAAAACATACAGATAGAAACACGGGAATAAAAATAGAAATACTTTATAAAATCTCTACAAACTGTGCAGAAAAAATACCAACAGTGTCAGTAAAATAAAACCGAAATGTAAATGTGAAATTTCACTGAGTGTGGCGATGGATCTGTTTCACGTGTGTGATCTTCCTCTGTCTCTCAGATTAACCATCAACGCCGAGTGTCCAATGAGGCTCATAAACTTCCCGATGGACGGACACTCCTGTCCGCTGAAGTTCGGCAGCTGTGCGTCTCTTTAAATCTCGACACGTGGTACAGTCAGTGTGGAACGAAATATCATTCTGAATATTCACGACTGTGTGACTCCAACTTGACGTGTGTGTGCCGTAGACGCTTACCCCATGAGCGAGATCGTGTACACGTGGAAGAAAGGGCCCTTACTGTCTGTGGAAGTGCCGCAGGAGTCGTCCAGCCTGCTGCAGTACGACCTGATCGGACAGACGGTGTCCAGCGAGAAGCTCAAGTCTGATACGGGTGAGACGTCACATCACACGGAAATTAAAAAGATAAACAATTTATCAGCAAATACATCATCATTAATCCTGCAGCGTACTAAACTGATTCAGGGACAAAATGTCTTCTTCTTCTTCTTCTTCTTTTTTATCTTCTTCTTCTTCTCTTCTTTTTCTTCTACTTCTTTTTTATCTTTTCTTTTTCTCTCTTCTTTTTATCTTCTTCTTCTTCTTCTTCTTCTTCTTCTTCTCCTCCTCTTCTTCTTCTACTTCTTTTTTATCTTCTTCTTCTTCTTCTTCTTCTTCCACTTCTTTTTTATCTTCTCTTCTTCTTCTTCTCCTCCTCCTCCTCCTCCTCCTCCTTTTCTCTTCTTTTTCTTCTTCTTTTTATCTTCTTCTTCTCCTCTTCTTCTCCTCCTCCTCTTCTACTTCTTCTTTTTTATCTTCTTCTCTTCTTCTTTTTCTTCTACTTCTCCTCCTCCTGTGTCTTCTTCTCTCTTCCTTTTCTTCTTCTTTTTTATATTCTTCTTCTTCTTCTTCTCCTCCTCCTCCTCTTCTTCTACTTCTTCTTTTTTATCTTCTCTTTTATCTTCTTCTCTTTTTCTTCTTTTTCTTCTACTTTTTTATCTTCTTCTCTTCTTCTCTTCTTTTTCCTCTTCTTTTTCTTCTCCTCCTCCTCTTCTTCTTCTCCTCCTCCTCCTCCTCTTCTTCTTCTTCTTCTTCTTCTTCTCCTCCTCTTCTTTTTCTACTTCTTTTTTATCTTCTTCTCTTCTTTTTCTTCTACTTCTTTTTTATCTTCTCTTCTTTTTCCTCTTCTTCTTCTCCTCCTCCTCTTCTTCTTCTCCTCCTCTTCTTCTTCTCCTCCTCCTCTTCTTCTTCTTCTTTATCCAAACTAAAAGCCCTGTCACTTCATTCCCAGAAAGACCTTCTTTCTCTTTGCTGTAATTTTTGTCATAAATTTACTTCCTGACCCCAAAACAAACATCTCCGTTTTTCAGTTAAGAGATTTCTGGATGTTTTTTTCTTCTTTTTTTTTTTGTTTCTTCTGGATGATTCGAGGTGGGCGGGGCTATATTCTCTCAAGGTGGCATCAATTACACCATTGTTTTCGCCATCTGTTTACAGCAACGTCCCTTTTACCCCAAATACAGAACCTAAAGTGATTTATTTCCGATTCTCACAGCCTTTTTGTGCCTGAACATGATTTTTTTTTACCCTGAAAACTTTTATACACACTTTTATAAAACTTATGACTTAATGAGCAGTGAGCACATTGAAAAGCACAAGACTGTGGGTTCTGATAATGTTTCTCATATTTCTATAATAAACTCAGACGATGTTATAAACAGAATCTGATCTCGCCGAGTTTCAGCCTAAAATTCAGCGGGTTTATATTCCACCGCTGCAGTTCAGGAAGGACAGAAAAGTTATCTATCTATCTATCTATCTATCTATCTATCTATCTATCTATCTATCTATCTATCTATCTATCTATTAATTTATTTATATATTTATTTGTTTGTTTGTTTGTTTGTTTGTTTGATCTATTTAATCTTACTGATAAAATATAAAACATGAAATGCTCTGGATGGTGGACTGAGATTTTTTAAATCCTGTTTTATTCCCGGCTGCTCTGATATGGAATTAACGACTTCCTGTTTGTCCTGTGCAGGTGAATACATCGTCATGACTGTTCACTTCCATCTGCAGAGGAAAATGGGTTTCTTCCTGATTCAGACCTACATCCCCTGCATCATGACTGTCATCCTCGCTCAGGTTTCCTTCTGGATCAACAAAGAGTCCGTTCCTGCCAGAACTGTCTTCGGTAGGCAGAGTTTCTGCAAACTCTGGAATTTAATTGGTAGACCATTTAGCATTTTAATTCTGACATTCGTTTTCTCCAGATTTCATTAAACATTTTGCTGCACTCCATTTTCTCAACATTCACTACAACATTCGATTAAAATAAATCCATTATTAGTTTGCTCTTTAGCTACCTTTGGCACAGCGCTAGATAGACCCAGAATTAGCATAATACAATTACAGGGATTATAAATGTTTGTTAATTAAGGATGCCACAATGTAAAAGGGAAGTTAATTATCATCAAAAATCATATATTAGGTCATGAAACATTTGAGATAGTCACAGCTAGTGACTGTGATCAACTGCTGTTTAAATTAACAAAATTAAAAAACACATATTGATATGCTTGCTACTTTCTATATATGGGCATTGTTTCCTTTTCTTGTTACCCTGTTGCCATGGTAGCTAATTTCTCTCACCTGTCGCTGTTTGCAGTTATTTCTGATCGACATCACAACAGAAAACGTCATCTCACGACATCATTTTGTGTTGTAAATGTTTCATTGCAGATCTCACCATGGCAACCACGGCATTATATTTTTATTTTAGTGAAGGATACGCTGATGCACAGATGCTCAGGGCCAAAGTGTTCCTTAGAAAAAAAAATCGATTGGCTTTAACGTGACGTTCCTCAGAATCCCGGTTCTTTCCGGTCAGCAGGAAGTGAACTGCACTCACGGCTTCCAGTCGTTTCTCTGCCGCTCGGCTGTTTGTGTGTCTTGTAAAGCAGCTTCATTAGCGTAATGGACGCTGTTGGCAGAAGCTGATAATGGACTCGGATCGCTCGCTCTGAGTGGCATGAGGACTAAAGGGAATTGATTGCAGGTTCTCTGTTTCCAATGTCTCTGCACTTCCCTGGGAATCTGCACATCTTCTGAACCTTAACGAGAATGGAAAAAGAAAAAACAGGAGCAAAGGTCTTTATGGGTTTGGCTTGAAGAATCAGTTTCCATTCAAAACTTACGTCTCCATCAATTATGGAAAAACCCCAGCAGAAGGTATGAACAACTTGAGTGAATCCTTTCAGTCAGATCAAAGATTCAATTGAATTGTTCATAGTTTCTCCACCTTGAGTCAACTTAACTGACTCACTGAATGAACAAAGTGATTCAAATTCTGATTTAACTCCACAATTCACCGATGTTTAAAAGACAACAGATGATTAAACACGATGTGAAACTGTAGAACAGTCAGAATCCAGAATCCACATGGATATGTGTTGAAATGTAGGGCTTCAGCTTCCAGATTTAAATTTTGTTCCCATCAGCAGCAGAAGAGAACGAATCAGTGACCGTTACTGATTCATTCACCTGAGTGACTCTTTCAAGAAAACTGCTTTTCTCGGGTTGTAAACTGACAAAAAATTCAAATTGTTTTTTGATGAACGTTTCAAATTGTCATGATTATAAATGTACACATGTGATTATGATTCAGTCCAGATCTTCTCATCTCATCTCATTATCTGTAGCCGCTTTATCCTTCTACAGGGTCGCAGGCAAGCTGAAGCCTATCCCAGCTGACTATGGGTGAAAGGCGGGGTTCACCCTGGACAAGTCGCCAGGAGATCTTCTGTAAATATTTAAATAATATTATCTGGCTTTTTTTGTGGTCTATCAGATATATTCTATTCAACGAGCATGATACTGAACGAGTCGAAGACGAGTAGCTGAATGGAATATATCTGATAGACCATGAAAAAAAGCCAGACATTATTATTATTATTATTATTATTATTATTATTATTATTATACATACACACTCTCTTCATATCACCATATCAGCATTCTCTAATGCTGACACGAGTTTAACCGCGAGTCGGTGCTGTCAGCACAGGAGTGAAGTCACCTTCCAGCCGGTGTAGCATTCATCAGTAGTGTTAGCAAATGCTAATAAAGTAGCCAAGCCAGAGCAAGTAGCACAGGATAACGACTGAGAAACTAAGATTTCTGTCTCCAGACTCTTCTTCCATGCTACACACTCACCACAGTATTTTTCACTCAGACTTAAGGATGCATTTTTTTCAGTAATTTACTGAGTTACTTTTAAAATCAACATCGAAAGCTACACACAATGGAGCGACCTGGCAGCCAAAACTCTCTCAAAATCTTCCGTGTTTAATGAAGCAAACCTGGTGGCCATGTTTGTTTACAAATTGTCACAGTCGCTCTCTAGTGTGGAATTTTTACATCTCCAACGTGTCTCTTTTCCAGTTTTTTGATGTCTGTTCGTCTGTTTTTCTCTTGTAAATATGTGTAAGAATAAATAATGAGGTTTTGGGAGTCTTTCAGGTGTTTAGCACGTCTTTCTCTTTCCCTGCAAACAAAGAAATGGTTCTGTGGATGCGCAGCAGAAAAGTTTTGTCATTGGATATTCACATCATTTCTGACATGTGACGTCATGTTGTCTTGACAACCGTGCAATATCATAGGATTAGCAATATGCTAACAATATTGCATGCTATCTAACCAAATGTATGAAACCTGCTAGAAGGGAATAGAACACGTTTTTATTCCATCGATAAAGTGTCCTGTATGGATAATATTCATTGATAATCGAGTATAATCTATAAAATACTGTATCTGGTTCTGAGAGCGAGAACCAAAGGCAGTGACATTTAAGAGCATCAGGAGTGAAAACGTCCCTGAGCGCAGAGCTGTAATCTCTCACAGAACACTTTCTACTCCAGCGAGCTTCATTTGGATGAAACGCTCTTCCTTGTAAAAGCATCGCATTGCCTCTGGCATGGCTTTTCAGCAGTGCATTACTCTGTTAAAGCTGCACTTCCTGTTCACTCAGCTCTTAAAGACAAGAGAAATAAAGCCCATGTTTAAGAGCAGCTCGTCTTCCTGTTTCTTGTCGACAGGCTGCAGGGACGGTGATGAAGTGCCAAAGCTGTGTTTATGGACAAACAGCCGTGACGTGGGCTAATTACAACACGTATGATTGTGTAAATGAGCCATGTGTGAGTGTGTAAACGGGTTAAAATACAGACTCAAATGAGAGGGCTGTATATATTCAGAGTCTGCAGCTTAAACCGAAAGGTTCTGTCAGTGTTTCAGTGAGGAGAGTTGCTGGGGTTCAGAGTCGGGTTTCGCACTTTTCTGAACTCCACGTTCAGATCATTAAAACCACGTGAGTGGAGTTAACGCTTCCTAGGTTAACGGTTTTTCTTGAGATGACACATTTTTCACAAATATCGAGACTACCACTTTTAGCACAAACCCTTATACTTGAAAAAAATTACAAGTAAAAAGATGAATATGATGAGATGTGAATGAGAAGATGGTGAGTGTTGAAATAAATATAATAGGAGTTGAGTATATTAATAATAGTTTGCTGCATAAACAGTGTGAGTTGTAACGATCACATTACACTCCTGACACAGCAGCAGAGAGAATAGCACTCGATCCAGCACAGAAATTTATTTTTATTTGCATTGTGCGCCGACAGTTATGTACACGTTCTCTTATTAAAGCCATGAGACAACTAATCATTAAATCATAATGTGTGTGTGGAATGTAGATTTTATCACACTTTTAATTCACTATGTTAATTTGTGGAAATAATAAAATGATTTTAGTGTTTGTATTAATTCAATTCTCTGCTTAAATAAATAAATAAATAAATAGTGTCCACGGTGTGAAGGCACGTCATCTGCTCCGCCTCCCGAGAAACTTCAACTTCATTCATATGTTATCTATGTAGGTGCAACAGGCTTATCAAATCAGTCTCATGTAAAAAGGGATCAGTCTCATAAATTCATTAATCATTAATTCAAGTGTCTAATAGTTTATAGCTAAACTATTAAAATCAATGGAATAACTTAGTGGTGATGCTGCTATAGTTTTAGTGAATATTGTAGGTCTAATGTAATATGTTTACTCTCGATCTATAACATTCGTATAACAACCAAATGGGCGAAGGCAATTAGAATATTTGTTTGGCAGAGGTTGGCACTCAGTGAATGTTGTAGTAATAAACAGGACACAGTTTATTCCAAAGGTACCATTTATTGAAATAGCTGACACGAATTAGCAAACTAATACTGATCAGATATAGCAACAATAGCATCCAAGGAATAATTCAATATAAATGCTGATACAATGTATACAAGTAATAATCAGTAGTGTATAAAGCAATAGTCAGTAGTAAGTAGAATAATAACCAGCAGTAAACAGAGTAAGAAATCAGCAGTGAATATGATGATCACCAAGGCACTAATGGTGACCAGAAGTAATGGGCTATATGCAAGTGTTACAGTGTAGGGGCGAGTGAATGTTAAAATGTGAGAGGGAAATCACGTGTTTACGTACGTGTGGCTGTGTGAGTGTGTGTGTGAGTGTGTGTGTGTGTGTGTGTGTGTGTGTGTGTGTGTGTGTGTGTGTGTGTGTGTGTGTGTGTGTGTGAGTGAGAGAGAGTGTCTGTGTGAGTGTAGGCGTGTGCATGCGTGTGTGCAGCTGCACACCAGCGAGATGAGGAGGCGCTAGGGAAAGAGAGAACGTGCGCAGGTGCACGACAAGGAGGAGGGGAGTGAGGGAACAAGGCGGCGTGCGCAGCACGTGGGCGAGGGATAAGCGTGGTCTGTGAATGTAGTGCGTGAGGCTTTGTGCTAGGCTCCGCCTAAAAGGGGTTGGGCAACAAGGAGAGCATATGAGGGAAAGTAACAAAGTGATCTGTAGCTTAAAAACTAGTCCCAGCTAGGCCTTAAACCCAAACTTCTACTCAACCCTTAGCTACTCCTGAAATCCCAATGTTGAGGGGTGTAGTGCGGTGGAGGGAGTTAAAAAGAGAAAGAGAAAGAGAGAGAGAGAGAGAGAGAGAGAGAGAGAGAGAGAGCATACATGATCTACTTAATACGGGTAGTAAACAAAGCAAATCAAACAACACACGGTCTAAGACCAACTTTCATGTGAATCAAAATGCGTACATTTAAACCATGAATGAATTCAAATAAACAACACTCTTTGCATTAACTAGCCACAGTTAAGACTAACGATTGCCCAGATGCCAGCCTTACTTGAGATCGCTCTTGCTTGGCAACTGAAAGTGTGCCGTCTGTTGTCCGAAGACAGCGCAGAGTGCAGGTCCAGGGAGCAAACAGTTCTGTTCCTTTTGCTTTTATAGCTCATCAGCTGAAGATCTTTGGTGTCCCATCAGTCATCCGATGATCTGGAAGGAATCTTATTTGTAGTTCATCAACGTTGCGAAAGGGAAAAGGGATCCGGTCGCCTTTTCTCTTTTAAAATACTGTGTGGGCTGCAGTAACTAACCGGTTCAGTTATTATTACAACTATGCGAAAATCAAACACATTGAACTTTGGCTAAAGGTCCGGTATCGATAGCTCGTTCTTTGTTCTTTGTCCTTCTTTAGCACAGATGCAACGACGTCTCTCTTTCACGTGTGGGGATCCACCACCAGAGAGAAAGAATTTCGATTCCGCCGCGGGTTTTAAAGCGCAGTCGTGATGTCACTGTATTTGGTATCCGGTATCATCTCTGTATCCAATACCATTACAGGGAGTCAGAAGAATGGGCGGAGATAGAACATGGCATCGAGTACAGGGATTGGTGTGTTCAATGCTGTAACAGTGGAAGGGGAGAAGATGGGCCATAAAGTGAAGCAGGGAATTGTGGGTACTATGGCATGGCAGCCCCCCTACATCTATAAAAGCTTCCCTCCTCCAGCTGAGCTGTGTCTCTGATTAAGCTGCGTCTCCTCCAATAGCATGATCGTGAAAATCTTTTTGTTAACATTAAAAGGAAAAGATGATTAATTAACGAATGGTGTGATATTTATGTATTATATCATATATATATATATATATATATATATATATATATATATATATATATATATATATATATATATATATTAAACATGCTAACACACAAACCAGCATTCTAGTCAAATAAAAATAAACGTAAAATCTGCTTAATGTGTTTTAAGGAAACAAAATCTGAAAATCTACTAATTTATCAAATATTCTACAACGTACATCACTTCCTGTTATAAAGGTGTGCTTTGTTTTAATAATGAAGGAAAATCCCAGTGAGACATGGCGAGCATCTGTCTCCGTCCTCACTCTCAGGTTTCTTTATCTGGAGCAGAGATTCGTGCTCGTGTAATTTTTTTTCTCTGAAGTTGTGGGCGAGTGCCTCATCTTTCAGCTCTTCGTCTCCATGGCAGAGTTTCTGTCATTGGTTCTGTTTCCAGAGACAGAATAACTCAGAATACCTTAGAATAACTCATCACGCTCACTCGCCTCCTACACACTCTGTCAATCTCACAAACAGCGTTCACTACGCCTGGGTGAGGAACACGGCGACAAACAGCAGCCATTTTGGTTCTGTGTGGGGGAGGGGAGAGTTAATTGAGCGTGGGGGAGGGGAATATTGCTTGAGCGTGGGGGAGGGGTGTTGATTGAGTGTGGGGGAGGGGAATGTTGATTGAGTGTGGGGGAGGATAAATGTTTGTTGTGGGGGAGGGGAGCATAGATTCACTGTTCCTTCACTGGGTTGACTTAGTGCTGATTCAGTATGGGGGAGGGGGAGTATTATATTAATGTATGATTCAGTGTGAGGAGAATTTTGATTCAGAGTTGATTCAGTGTGGGGAGGATTGATTCAATGTTGATTCAGAGTTGTCAGAGGTGATTCAGTCTGGGTGGAGTTTTGATCAGTGTTGATTCAGTGTGGGTGGAGTTTTGTTCAGTGTTGATTCAGTGTGGGTGGAGTTTTGATCAGTGTTGATTCAGTGTGGGTGGAGTTTTGATCAGTGTTGATTCAGTGTGGGTGGAGTTTTGATCAGTGTTGATTCAGTGTTGATTTAGTGTGGGTGGAGTTTTGATCAGTGTTGATTCAGTGTTGATTCAGTGTGGGTGGAGTTTTGATCAGTGTTGATTCAGTGTTGATTTAGTGTGGGTGGAGTTTTGATCAGTGTTGATTCAGTGTTGATTTAGTGTGGGTGGAGTTTTGATTCAGTGTTGTATCAGAAGTGATTCAGTGTGGGGGGGCGGGGTGATATGATGTTCAGTTAGCGTAGCTGTGGGGATTTCGGTGTGAAATGGATTTAATGGCAAACTGAGAAGTGCCTGATAATGGGCTGATGTCAGAACAACATCAGTGCAGAAATAATTAGTGACCCTGCGGATTTGTGTTTAAGGGAACGTGAATAATCGCCCAGAGCCGCGTTTCAAATCACATGGTTTGTGTACTTTTAGGGTGCTTCCTGATTTCCCCTTCGTCTAGACAAGAAAGAAATGTTCAGAGACGTTTGTGACTGAATCTGAGTAAAATTGATACGTTTACTTTGTTAGCTATTTGTTTCAGTTTATTTTAACACAATTGCACCAAACAAAAAGCAACACACACACACACACACACACACACACACACACACACACACACACACACACACACAACCATTATCTACAGCTGAAAACATCCCCCCCCCCCCCCACAGTCCAAAGACATGCAGGTTAGGTTAACTGGTGACTCTAAATTGAGCGTAGGTGTGAATGTGAGTGTGAATGGTTGTCTGTGTCTATGTGTCAGCCCTGTGATGACCTGGCGACTTGTCCAGGGTGAACCCCGCCTTTCGCCAGTAGTCAGCTGGGATAGGATCCAGCTTGCCTGCGACCCTGTAGAAGGATAAAGCGGCTAGAGATAATGAGATGAGATGAGATGAAAACATCCCATAAAACTCTTTCACTCTTTCGTCCTAAACACAGTGATGAAAAAAGAGAAACCAACCTTCACCAAGTTGACACAGAAATCACAAAAAGTCACCTGAGTGTGGAGAAGTAATAAAGTTAGTGAGCAAATAAACATAGCACTTAGTAGCAGTTAGCTTAGCTAAGCTAATGTTAGCTTTACCGCTCCTGCAGTAGCTATCTGATGTTAGCAATGTTAGTTTTCTAGAAAGCTACGTAATTTAAAAAAATCTACTGTAATCATCAGGTTTTTATCAAATTTAACCTAAGCTCCGCCTTTGTGTATGTAAGCCCCACCCCCTTTGTGTGAAAATAAGCAATATTTATTCTATCATAAATAAGTGTGTGTGTGTGTGTGTGTGTGTGTGTGTAGGTATCACTACAGTGCTAACGATGACGACTTTGAGTATTAGCGCTCGACACTCGCTGCCTAAAGTCTCCTACGCCACCGCCATGGACTGGTTCATTGCCGTCTGCTTCGCCTTTGTCTTCTCCGCCCTCATCGAATTCGCTGCCGTGAACTACTTTTCCACTGTGCAGGCCAACCGAGAGCGTCGCCGTGCCAACGCCGCCCGAGCTGCCATGGCAACGGCCTCCAAGAGCGACAGCAAAGACGTTACGGTAACGTCCTCCTACAGCCCATCCTCCATCACTTACACTTCCCATAAACACATTGTCATGAAACCTGAAGAAATGTTCATGATGTACACATCTGCCCGAGAATTTACTGATCTTTAATTAACACCTGCCCTTGACTCCGCCCTTTTATCTTCTTTAATCAGCTTAATGATCTCTTCTTGCGAATGCTGATGTTATTTTAATGAACAGTGTGATGTTTATTGCAGAAGGTTTACTGGATGTCTGAGATTTCAGAGAAATGTGAAAAGTTCTCTATTAAATATCTGTAGATAAAAATCAGTTTTGTGAAAAATCATAAAATGTCAACAGAATTCTAATCATGACACACATCGATACACCTGAGCAACATGCACGTCTTTAATTATCAGAGAAAAATATTTACATGCAAAAAATCATCTCCTGCATTTAAAAACTCATCTAATTAATAAATTATAACTAGGGAGAGTTAAGGTTTAATTTTATGGAATGATTAAGTACTTTGATCATATTTAGTTTTGCTTTCATAAAAACACTGAACAAATGATTATTTTTTTAGTTAAGGAACAAAAATATCAGGATTAAGAATTAAAATATTTATCAATATATTCAGTAGAGTTTCTGAAATAACTTTATTATTAGAAATATTTTACATTTTAAAAATGATGAATCATTTTAAAGAGTTTGAGCTGAAATGGAACTCGATTTTAATTTCTTTCTGATTTTTATTCAGTTTGAACGATTTATTTATTTCAGTTTGTAAAAAAAGAGTCTTTTGGCCGTGACTGATCTCAGTGTCTGAGCGTGGGTTCTGATCTGTGTGTGTGTGATGTATATCACAGCGTGACTCCTGACTCGTGCTGTTTTAAAGCAGATACGCAGAGCCATGGCCTCACTTTCGTTTATAAACGCTTTGAGACCTCAAGAACGGCACAGGAATAGTTTTAAGCGTTAACAATAAATCTAATATAGTAATTTTTACAATTAAAGTGATAAAAACACTGAACGAATTGTTATTTTTTTTAGTTGAGGAACAAAAGTATAAGGATTAAAAATTTTAATATTTATTAATATATTCAGTAGAGTTTCTGAAATAACTTTATTATTAGAAATATTTTACATTTTAAGATATTAGGTAGCTGTCTGAGTGAATGACCTTGACGTCCGTAACGTCACCGCAGGAAGTCTATCGGTCTCACCGCCATTTCCGCTATACTAAAACACAGAGCTGACTGCAACTCCGATCCTCCATTTTGAGCGAATTTATCGCCATGCCACGTAGATGTGTTGCTGGCGGGTGCAGCAACATGACAGAAGGTGGATTTATGTTGCATTCATGGCCCAAGAATGTTCAAACTGCAAAGATTTGGACGCATTTTGCGAGAAGTTCACGGGCACATTGGGTGCCTACGAAGTGGTCTCTCCTCTGCTCTGCACATTTTACTGAAGACTCGAACGAGACCTCTGATCTGTTGAGGAGCGTTGGCTATAAGCCCGGATTGAAAGAGGGTGCAGTACTGACAATTAAATAAAACTACAAGAAAAGGAACGCATTTATTTTATTTAGTTTTTTTTTTCTAAAGGAAAGTAAGTTCAGTTGTACCAGTCCTCCCGGAGTGAGCCGACGGTTGTTGGTAAAACCCGGGATGGAACGGGACGTGACATATCGCTCGGGCAGTGACCTCCCTGCAGTTGTTGCTAAAACTGGTGACGTTCCGTTCCATCCCGGGTTTTAGTAATTGCCTGAGCTGAGCAGTAATGGCGGAGTACTCCATATGGAGAAAACAGTGAATGAATGGAGCAGCCATCTGATTTCTAAACTGGATATCGCTGCCATCTCGCCCTTACATGGAAGAAGTGAATGAACGGAGAACTGAACAAACAACTGAAAGTCAGATTGTTTCAAAACAATCGGCCACAAGATCGGCCTTCAAGAAGCGAGAACACAGACGGGTAAGCTCCGACTCTCATTTGGATACAAAACAACAAAAACAACACGTTGTTTACCTGCATTTAGATTAACACATGTAACTTGTATTGTGCGTTTAAGTTACCGGTATAAGATTATTTAATTTGCTTCAGAATGTGATTGTCTCAGTTCATCTGATTATTTAATGAGCCTTTTATGTTTTATCAGTGAAAATGCATGCATGTACATGTATGTTGCATAAGTTAACACACCCATCCTGTTTTAATGAGAGTCAACCCACAGTCAGTGAAGTCAAATCAGTCTTAGTTGAGCGAGTTGGTAACGCTATTTCTTACTTTCACCATAAATGTTTATTTATATGACTTTGGTCTATAGCTGTAAAAGGCCTCGGCCTTAAAACCGGTTCCCGCTGTGACGTCACGCGCTCAGGGCTGGCTGGCTCAGCGGGGCAGCGCCAATCACAACTTTGCAGTTGATTTTAACTCTCAAAAATATATATTTTTATTCCCATTTATGCAGCATACAAGAGTCAAGGATGGAGATACTATCCACTCAGAAATTTATTTAAAAATAAAGGCTCTGCGTATCTCCTTTCACCCTTCTGTTCTCTTCAGGTATTTGTTTATAATATTTTTTTTAATCATTTTTGTTTATTTATAATAAACAGACACACAGAGGATTATAAATTATTTTTGCCAAAATCAAACTTTGTGTTTTGTCTCATTTTCCATAATGAACACGTTATTAAAGATCTTACATGATATTTCTATTAAAGTGACATGACGTGCAGGTCAGATCAAGTGGAATGTTTTAGGGGAAAATAAATAAATAGATAAATAAATGACTGATGTTTATAAATGAAGAAAAGTGTTCATTCATAAAGGATGATTTGTTTATCAATGGAAATCACATGATTAATAGGTATTTAACAGTTATAAACAAAACATAACTATAAATGGATAAAAACCGTCAGCGCTGTGTTAGAGTCAGAAGTAACTCTTTAATTCTGTGGTGTGTTCAGGACGGAGGAGTTTACGTGTCTTTGCTGTTTCTCAGTAACACAACAACAACCTGCAATTATTATTTTCATCTTATTAACTTCTGTAGAGAGAATAAAGAGACTGTGGTGAGGGAGCGAGAGTTTATCGCTGCTATAACGGAAGAGAGAACAGGAACTCACTCATTCCACAGAACACTGAATGTAACTCTAAATGGATAAAAACTATGCTGTGTAGTAAATTGTAACCGTTGGGATGTTACTGTAATGTAAGAGGATTAAAACACTCGAGCATGTGCTGTTAGAGGAAAATAATCAGTGATTGGTCAGCTGGAATCCGCTGTGAAACAGATGTTCCAGTAAGCAGCTGTTTGTAAACGTTCTGTACAACATGTGTTCCTGTTCGATTCGAGTCAACACCGAAAGGCTGAACCTCAGACAGGAAGTTCGTATGGAATC
Organism: Neoarius graeffei; assembly: GCF_027579695.1. Classification (NCBI taxonomy): domain Eukaryota; kingdom Metazoa; phylum Chordata; class Actinopteri; order Siluriformes; family Ariidae; genus Neoarius; species Neoarius graeffei. Next base: position 1,230,475 of record NC_083580.1, on the reverse strand, counting down.
TGTTTGATTCTCACGTGTTTGTTTATCTGATGATATTTTCTTCACTTTTAATGTTCAGTTTGTTTAGGCCACGCCCCTGTTGTTATTTGATTCTCTCTGTGATCCGATGTGAAAATGGTTGATTTGTTCTTACACAGGGAGAGTCAGCGCTCGCGTGCGGGGTGTTTGTGTCTTCAGAGCAGTAATTAATTGGTTAATTATAATTGATGCTAATGAATTCACAGGAGCCACGCCTCAGAGTGTGAGCGCGCAGGTGAGCTGTAAATAAGCAGCAATGTAAAATGCACATCTGCCTACTGACTCTCAGTCTGACGTCGAAGATGAAGTGTGTGATCCGTTTCTGATCTTCTCTCTTGCTCCGTTTCTGTTCCAGTCTCTGGTGGATCCCAGCAGTGTTCTGAAGAAAAGGCTGAACTCGGTGCCGCAGAAGGAGAACCCCATGGTTCCTGCGAGCCCCGTGCCTGATTTACATCAGCAGGGTTCAGCCACGCCCACTAATGCTATGCTAACTGGCACTAGCATCATCGATAAATACTCACGCATCCTGTTCCCTCTGTCCTTTGGCGCCTTTAACCTCGTTTACTGGATCGTTTACCTCACCAAGGACCCCATGGAACCAAGGTGTGTGTGTGTGTGTGTGTGTGTGTGTCAGCCTTGTCACATTGCTTTGCTTTATAAATCTCTCAGGAGGAAAGTGGAACACAGAAAAGAGGACTTAAAGAATGTGTGTGTGTGTGTGTGTGTGTGTGTGTGTGCGCTACCTGCAGGCGATACACTCCTCTTTATTGCGTACTCGAGTGCCAGAAACATCTCTGTTATAAATCAAGTGCACTAAACGTCGCTGTAGTGTGAACGGTGTGCAGCTGATGTTTGTCCTCACTGTAATATAATCATCAGTCATTATGATGCTGTTACATCTGTGTGTGTGTGTGTGTGTGTGTGTGTGTTGTTACATTATATATGCAGGATTTACCCAAGGCATCCTAAAGAACCATGTTCACTTCCCCTACTCACTCAGAAGTGTGGAAGTCGTAAATCACTCTAGTGTACACTTACAGAAGTGCACTTAATCACAGCGATGATGTGCACAAGTCATGCTGAATTCCTTTACAAGTGTGAATACAACTAATTAACACATCACCTTGTCACAGACAGCACTGAAACAAAAAACACGACACTTTCATTTCATCATTTCATCATCACACTGCGGATTAGTTTCTTTTAGTTTTTAATATAGTCATGCTGTCTGTTGTTGCCCAAATGAGGATGGGTTCCCTTTTGAGTCTGGTTCCTCTCGAGGTTTCTTCCTCATGTCGTCTGAGGGAGTTTTTCCTTGCCACCGTCGCCACAGGCTTCATCATTGGGGATAGATTAGGGATAAAATTAGCTCATGTTTTAAGTCATTAAAATTCTGTAAAGCTGCTTTGCGACAATGTTTATTGTTAAAAGCACGAAACAAATAAACTTAACTTGACTTTTTGTTCCTGTAAAATTTCAGTCAGTTTCACGTGACTTCTCTCACACCCTGTTCACTATTCACTCCCCGGCCACTTTAATAGGAACATGTTGTTGATTCTAAGATCCCTGTTCTTGGCTGCAGGAGTGGAACCCAATGTGTTCTTCTGCTGTTGCATGCTGAGATGCTTTTCTGCTCACCACGGTTGTAAAGAGTGATTATATGAGTTACTATATCCTTCCTGGCAAAAAAGCTCAAACCACCTCGAATCTGTCCATTTCCCTCTGACCCTCTCTTATCAACAAGGCGTTTGTTTCCACCCACAGAACTGTCGCTCACTCACTCAGTGTTTTTTGTTTTCTGCACCATTCTGTGTAAACTCTAGAGACTGTTGTGTGTGAAAACCCCAGGAAGGAGATCAGCAGCTTCTGAAATACTCAAACCAGCCCATCTGGCTCAAACCAACACCCATACCACAGTGACAGAAAGAAAGTCACACTTCACTGTGAGATCACAATTTTCCCGTTCTGATGTTTGAACGTTGTGAACATTAACTGAAGCCAGAAGCTCCAGACCCAGAAAACAACTAAATGAAAAAAATGTGCTGAAAATAAATTATTTACTTACATGTAAAAGATTATAATTAAAAATTTTACTTATTTATGAAAAAACTAAACTCAGGTGATGAAGGATGCAGGATTACCTTTCTGTCCTTCTTCCTCTCTTTCTTTATTCATCTCTCTTTTTTCTGCTGTGGACAGGGAGGAGTGAGCGCCGCATACTCACCAGAGCATCTCTCCAGAGACGGAGGGACAGATGGAGGATAAAAGATCTGTCATCATCAGAATCCGTGTCCTTTTAAAGTGTTAAAAAGGGAATTAAATTCAGGGGTTTATTTCACCTTTGACCTTTTAACCTTTCATTTTTTTAAAATAACTGATTTTTATTTTATAAACCAAAGATGCTTCATCTTACCTTCACGTTAGAGAGGGTTCTGCAGGGGTTCGTTGGGTAATTAATGATTCTTAGCCTCCAATACAGGGTTCCTTCAGAGGGACAGTTGGAGATCCCTTTTTTTTTTTTCAGAAGCTGAATGTTAAAGTCCTGACAGGGTCGAGATATTAAGAAGAAAATAATGAGCAATAATTTGGAGTTTGTGTCGCACACATACCCACTTAATACACACACTCTAACAGAAAAGGGTTCTTTAAGGGTTCTTTGTATACTGAAGGGTTCTTAGCTTATGAAAAAGGTTCTAGTCAGATTGAAACCTTTCTAAAAGGCTGAAGAAGAACCCTTAATCAAGCGACATTGTTCAGAGTGGATGTGTACTTATTTAATACACTCTTAGAACAGGGTTTCACATGGGTTCTTTGAATACTGAAGGGTTCTTAGCTTCTTAACTGGGATTTTACTCTAAAACCTCTCTGAAAGGGAACCATCTGTTACAGAAGAAAGGGTTCTTCAAGGGTTCACTGAGTAATTCAGGGTTATCTGATTCCTAAAACGGTTCCACTTGGAACCCTTTCTAACAGCGAGACCTTAGAACCCTTAACAGCTAGTGTTAACACACACACACACACACACACACACACACACACACACACACACCATGTAAAAAAAATCCCTTTGACACTTGGGATGTATGAGCATGTTTAAAGTGTAGTGCATGCTTTCTCTCTTTAACACTTCAGTATGAACGCACACACACACACACACACACACAGAGCAGGGAGATGCAACACTTTTTAAGCACAGTAGCTATGCAGCACATTTGGGACTGTGGGGCTTAAGGGGCTACGCACACACACACACACACACACACACACACACACACACACACACACACACACACACACACATTATGAGGAACTATGCACCGACTTATACAGGAAGTAGGACGTCCTCACAGCTGTACATTTACAGTGTCCTACTCTAATAAACATTTAGTGTACAGGAAGTTGTGACCACACACACACACACACACACACACACACACACACACACACACACACACCAGAGATGCAATACAGAAGCTATGTCAATGCTTACCATTATTCATTTCATGAAAGAACACATCACACTTTTTATCCATTTACAGTTACATTTAACGTTGGCTGAATAATGAGTTTGTTGGTTGTCAGTGACGTTAAAGCTTTAAACAGTCGTCTCCTCACCAGCCTCTTTATTCTCTCTTAAAAATTGTCCTGAAAACGTCGGAGAACTTAAAGTTACAGCTTCACCTCTGACTGTCACACAGCGCTACATTGCACACGCTTTTTCATCTGTCTCTGTGAACAAGCTGTTGCTATAGAAACAATTATGTATTTATTATAAAATAAAGAAATGATGTCAGTGTAGGAAGATAAACAAGTTGGCAGTCATTCTGTGTGCGTGTGTGTGTGTGTTGCTAAAGCATGAGTCAACCCCATACAATTATGCAGATGATTATAAATAACCTGCAGATATATGGATGTAAATATGTTGCGTTTGTTCTGCGTCTTAATTACAAACTGAGTCATCATATGCAAATCATCGCCGTGTTAAACGCTACAGCGTTCGGCTAAACGCGGAGTTAAATGTGGAAAACGAGCCACAACAATACACTTTAATTACAGACAGTTAAGAAAAATGAAAAACATTCAGACTGAACATCAAAGATGAATACAGAGAGTTGATATACAGGGATAACTGAGGAGAACTTGATGACATCACTTCCTGCTTATGCAAATAGGAAGGAGAAATAAACTGTAAATAATTTCACTCCTTTTCATTTTCAGGTGAAACATCAAATCAAAGTATGCAAGGAATACAAGTGACCAGAATGATTGTGCTTAAGGGTGTGGTTAATGGTGGGGGTAGGGTGTGGCTATGGGTATGGCTATGGGTGTGGTTAAGTGTGTTTCTATGGGTGTGGTTAAGAGTGTAGGTAAGGGTATGGTTAAAACTGTGGTTAATGGTGGAGTAAGGGTGTGGTTAAGGGTGTGTCTATGGGTGTGGTTAAGGGTGTAGGTAAGGGTGTGACCAGGGGTGTGGTTAAAGGTGAGGTTAATGGTAGGGATAAGGGTGTGGCTATGGGTGTGGTTATGAGTGTAGGTAAGGGTGTGGGTAAGGGTGTGGCTAGAGATGTGGTTAAAGGTGTGGTTAATGGTGGGGTAAGGGTGTGGCTATGGGTGTGGTTAAGAGTGATTCTATGGGTGTAGTTAAGGGTGTAGGCAAGGGTGTAGCTAGGGGTGTGGTTAAAGGTGTGGTTAATGGTGGGGTAAGGGTGTGGCTATGGGTGTGGTTAAGGATGTAGATAAGGGTGTTTGTAAGGGTGTGGCTAGGGGCATGCTTAAGGATATGGCTAAGGGGCTGGGTTAGGGTCTGGCTTGGGGTGTGATTAAGGGTTCGGTTAATGGTGAGGTTAAGGGTGTGGCTATGGGTGTGGTTAAGAGTGTAGGTAAGGTTATGGGTAAGGGTGTGGCTAGGGTTTGGTTAAGGGTGTGATTAATGGTATATGTAAGAGTGTGGCTAGGTGTGTGATTAAGGGTGTGATTAAAGGTGTGGGTAAGGGTGTGGTTTTTTTGGTATGATTAAGGGTGTGGTTGAGGACATGGCTAAGGTTGTGGGTAAGCGTGCGGCTATATGGTGTGAATAAAGATATGGGTATGGGTGTGGCTAGGGGTGTGGTTAAGGGTAAAGCCATGTCTAATGATGTGGGTGTTGGTCAGGGTGTACTAAGGGTGTGGCTAAAGGTGTAAGGGTGCAACTAAGGGTGTGGGCATGGGGGCGTGGCTAAGGACATGTCACTGGCAGCCATTTTTCTTCCCAGTGCCTCATATGGACACAGATGACTGTTTTTTATTTGAACTGTTTTTAAGCTGATTATTAAAGTCCTAATTTCAGGCCTCTTTTTTTTTTTTTTTACATCGGTTTAAACACATGATAAATTTATTTTCCAATAAAAAAAAACTCAGTTCAGTCTGTTGTTGTAAATCCTGTACTTGATGTATAACTCTGAATGTGTGTGTGTGTGTGTGTGTGTGTGTGTGTGTGTGTGTGTGTTACCTGTCCCTGTAATAATAATAATAATAATAATAATAATAATAATAATAATAATAATAGATTTATTTTCAGAAGAGTTTTTATAATGATTACAGATCACTTTACTTTAACTGAAAGAAAACCCCAGAGTTCTCTTTGTGCATTCGGTGGATATATAAGAATAAAAAGCAACACTTTGACAGAAGGACACTTTAAAATGTTATGTTGATTAAAGGGAATGTAGAGTAAAGTGTAAAATAAATGCTGAACTCAGGCGTCTGTTTCTTTCTCAATGTTTTATCTGTACAAGGTTGTGAAATAAAGTGTTGTGATTGGAGCAGTGTTTTATTATTGTCTCTGAATTAAAATAAAACTCCACACAGAATAAAAAAAACATAAAAATGTAGGGTTTTTTTGGCTATAACATGTTCATTCAAACTTATAATAATCATTATATTGCAGAATAATTATTACATTATTTTAAAAGTTTTTACTCTGAATTTACACTAGCTACATGAGTTCCTTGTGTCTCTTGTGGATGTGAACCATCCCATTGCTTTTATTTATTAATTTTTTTTTGTTCTATGTGTTTGAAGTGTATTCTGATACACAAATTAAATATTGCAGTAATCAGTGTGAAAACTGAACCAGCTGTGTGATTTACGTGTTAGCGCTGTTCTCGGATCAGATTAGTAAAGTGAGCTAACTGTATCAGTGAAGTAGCACTGAGCGACGAGCTCTGTCACGTCATTCAAAGCTTTATTTTTCTTCCTCACGTCTTTGTGCATATTTAATGACAAGGGCATGCAGTAAAGAGCAGATCTCCACTAAGCCAAAGATTATCAACATCAAACTCAAATCACTTGAACTGAGGATAATATTAAAGCTGTCCACCAAATTTCATCCAAATCTGTTCACTATTTTTGAGTTATGTTGGGAACAAACAAACAAACAAATGGAAGCGAAAACAATTGTAGTTCTTCTGGACATTTTGTCACACTCGCGTCTTCATTTTGCACCAAAACCCAGTAGCCTTCATTATGTTTTCCTTTTTAATCTGAAACATGCTCTCTTATGGAACAAGAGACATTTTACAGAACATTTTTTTCTGTAACATTTAATTTTGTGTTGGAAAAAAACAACAACAACAACAAAACAAAACCGAACTTTTGGACTCTAAAATGTTTCTGTAATGTTTTGACTTGATAATGTAGAATTCATAAAATAGAAATCTATAACAAAGTTTGTATGAAAAAAGAAAAGTGGGGGGCTAAGACTTTTGAACAAAACTGTATACAATGAGGCTCGATGTTTTTCTTTCATTTTTGTTCATCAGAGAGTAAACAGGAACTACTTGCAGATATGAATCTCAACCACAAACTTAAAGAACTTCAATAAAAGTTCAGTAACGTGCAGGGCTTTGAACCGGTTCAAGGAACGAAAACGAAAACCGGGAACTTTTTCTATTTCACATGGAACAGAAACAAAACCAGAAACTTTATTATTTTTTATGTTCCGGAACAGAAACGCTTATTAAAAATAATGGTAACCGGTTAATACCGGTTTTTATTTCGTTCCTCAAAGTTTCTGTAGCCTACAAATAAAAGCCATTCTTCTCCTGCGCAAGTTTCTATGACCCGCTGGGGTTCACTTCCTGTGTGACGTTCGCTGACTGAATGGAGAGAGCGGGAAGGTGGACTACTATCACGTCTCCACGTGATAATAAGTGAGTAAGTGCATTACTGAGTGTCTGAGCAAAGAAGAGCCTGAACGTTGTAACCTCCCTATTGGCTGTTTGTAAAAATGTATTAGTTGTTGCCCCTCCCACGGGAATCATCGCGGGCTCGAGAGACGAGACCTGACGAGTTAGTTCGTTGATAGCAGAACAAAATGTCTGGACACAAATCGGGTTTTCAGAAAAGGAAAGAAAATAAACGGAGGGTCGAAAATACAAAAAAGGAGGCAGAAAATGCAAAACGAGTTTTAAGGTAGGACAAATGGTTACTAACTTTTTAAGGCAGCCCGCCGTGGCTGCAGGCTTTCAGTTGTGTCATTGAATGGTTACTTTTCTGAGGCAGCCCGCCGTGGCTGCCTGCAGGCTTATTTATTATAGCCCATTTAGTTAATAGTTGATATAAAATGTTTATAGTTATGTGATGGTTGTCCTGATTTAGACTGGTGGTTTTTTTTTTGGGGGGTGGGGTTGCGCGATGTTGCACCCGGGTCCAGATTAGGGCAGAACCGGCCCTGGCTACATTTCAGGTGTAGTTTGTTTATGTATGTATGTACTTGCATAGATGTGTACTTGGTCTTCCAATATGGCGCCTAACAAAATCTCGTGGCGCGGTGACGTCATGCGGTAGCCCTCTATAGGGCCTGACTAGCCTTTGGTAACACACTAAATGAATTCTCTTTCATTTTTGGCACTTTTTCTGTTTGTGTAGATGGGAAGACATACTGAGAATCCAAATCGCCAACATTTGAAATAATAATTGTTTTGAATTATTTCTTGTCTTATTTAATGAAGGTTGTAATAGAATTAGCCTACATTTGGCTTAAGCTGGATGAGACAGAGACATAATTTTATAGCCATTTGTTAAACAGCTGACAGGGAACGTAATTAACCATTCCGGGAACGAAATTTTTTTGTTCTAACCGGTTCGGGAACGTCTATTTAATGGTGGAACCCAAAACCGGAAACGTTAAAATTCCGTTTCTGTTCGGAACGAACCAATAGGAAAAAAATTCTGGTTCAAAGCCCTGGTAACGTGTGACGTCTAATGAAATGATCAGATCTCATCAGATATAGTTTGTGCTGCAGGTTCTACTGGATTTCTTTTTTTCCATTTATTTGTTTATTTTTTTTCCTCAAGTAACGTGCTGAAGACAGTTTTCACACAATCTGCCATCTGACTTTAATTTCTCTGCTTCGATAAAAAAAATCCACCGAAACCATCATCACGCCAACACACTCATGACTCATGACTAAAAAACAAAAGCATTGTGGAAGCATCACTCTGTCAATCCTACACACTTCCCTCACACTAGTACTACCAAAGGGTTGTTTACGTTGCCAAGCAAACACCGCTGTCAATCATTATCCGTTCAGACACGCCCACACAAATAGAACACTTTCACAAGGCTGCACTAAATGAGTCAATATTTTGTCACGAGCTGCCAAAGAAGTAGAGACACGAGCTTTTAATTAAAACAAATATCTCCTTATATAACAACTAAATCACTCCACTCACATCAACACAGCGTGAGTCTGTGAATCCAGGACAATAACGTTCGCAAGAACATTCTGGGAGTTTCATAACACTATGTGCTAACTGCTGTAACTTCTAAGCATGCTGGGAAATTAGCAAGTCTCTGACTGGATGCACTGATGGCACAATATATATATATATATAAAATACTATACTGTATATGTATATATATTTAAATATTTAAATTGTTGCTATGGTAACTACAGTTATAAGAGAAGCTCCTCGACACGTGACAGAGCTGCAGGACGTCAGCACTTTGGGATCAGGATCCAAATCAGAGCTCACACTCTCACATACAGCTTCAGTGACGGAAGAGAGAGAGAGAGAGAGAGAGAGAGAACTTGGTGAATAAAAACATGGAGTTGACCTTCAGTAAACACGCGCAATAAAGCTGAATAAACACTGATATGAACATGTTTAACAGTCTGACTAAAGAAAGTCTCCACAGGAAAATATTAAATATTTCAGAAGTAAAATATTGAACATGGTGTGTGTGTGTGTGTTCAGCTGGATTTTATTCCCATTGGAACTACGCCTCGGTATTACACATCACCATATCACACACACAGTTCAGGACATCGCACTCAAAGGCATAAAACAAACACACATCTCTGACTGTAATGGAAAAGTTTCCCAGAGCAACACAGAGCAAATCAAAACACCGCTGTGGGTTTTTTTCCTTCAAAATCTCACAAGTTAAAGCTACACTTGAGTTGAGGTCATGACTGAGAATTCCCAACATCAGACTGGGAATAAACCAAATAACTGATCCACTTAACTCGGAATTCCTACTCGGGAACTCAGGATGGACTCAGAGAGAGAGAGAGAGAGAGAGAGAGAGAGAGGTCACATGTACACCAATCAGTCATAAGATTAAAATAAAGCCACTGACAGGTGAAGTGAACATTGACAGTTATTCCACAAAATCGAGTCGTACATGAGGTGATAGCGCTATAATCCATGTACGATGAGATTGAGTGGAATAACTGTTTTATTCTATCTACATTCACTGGATTTTGAGAAACAGAACATTTTTATTTTTATTTTTTGGCAAATTCGATAAATAACTTCATACAAAATGTACAACAAAATCATTTCCACTTAGAATGTAAACAAACTGGCAAAATGACAGGAGCAATTTGTGAAAAAATGCAATAATAATTCTTGAAAAATAAAAAAAGATATGTTCTTACCATCAAATACTTTCATTCCATATTTTGTTGCTTTTTTGTATTTTTCGGGGTTTTGTTTTCGAGTAGAGTTTTATTTCATCCTCGGTTGGTTCAGCAACACGCTCCGCCATTTTGTTTTTCTCTACTCATGGTATATGAGCTGATATCCTAGTAGTAGAGTCGCCAATGACAGCGCACGATTGCTCATATCCAGTGAATGTGGATAGAATAATATTGATTATCTCATTAGGGTGGCACCTGTCGAGGGGTGGGATAGGTTCAGCAGCAAGAATGAGAAGAGTCAGTTCTTAAAGTTGATGTGTTGGAAGCAGGAACAATGGGCAAGTGTAAGGATCTGAGTGACTTTGATAAGGGCCAAGTCATACATGTCAACCTATACGGAATGTCCATATTTTATACAGATTTGATTCAATAAACGTAGTATACGGGCGTACAAATAAAGTTATACTGATTCTTTAAAAATAACTTCAATATTTATTTAGAGCTATAATCAATTCCCACGATGATAAAAGAGCGCATAACATTTACAAACGTACTGTACACCACAGAAAGCACAGACAGCCAGTAAAGAGTCTTATGAAATCGCCCGTTATCTTGTGGTAGCGAGACTTCGTTCCACTTTTGATCATGCGCACACCGCATTGCGAGAATCCCGCCAACCGGGAAGTAACATTTTGTTTGAAAAGCGTATTTCCACCTGAGCAACTTTCACTAGCGACTGAAAAGATTCTGAATGGGCACTCCGGCAAGATCAACACAGACTCTTGCTGTGACGTGCAGCCTCGTGAGGTATTGGTGCAGAGCGCTAAAAAAGCTGTCATGGAGTACAATTCAGAACATTAGAGTGACACTTTGTGTTTTTGTCGAACATTGGAGCTTTGTATTCATTCTGAAGGTTTATTGTTATTAATATTGAATAAAAAGTAACTGGGATATATCATTGTTAATTATCATTCAAATTTTAGGTAAATTATTTTAATTTGCATCTTATAAGGATTTTATAAGGGAAATACGGATTTTGGAGGTTGGTTATACAGGTTTGATTGACCAAAGGTTGACATGTATGCCAAGTAGTGATGGTGAGATGATGGGGTCTGAGCATCTCCAAAATGGCCCATCCTGTGAGGTGTTCCCGGTGTGCAGTGGTTAGTACCGAACAAAAGTGTCCAAGGATCCAAAGGACCGGCGACAGGGTCATGGGTGTTGAAGGCTCACTGATTCACACAGGGCACGAAGGCTAGAACATATGGTCCAATCCCACAGAAGAGCTACTTTAGCATAAACTGCTGAAAATGTTAATGCTGGCTAAAACAGCAAGGTTTCAATATTAACATTTTCAGCAGTTTGTGCTCCAGAAACTCTCATGGCCAGGCGCAGCCCAGAGGAGGGATGAGCTTACATTCCCATAATGTAATGGTTCTGTTTTCTTATATGCTGTAAAATACTCCTACAGTAACTACAGTAATGTCATCTCATCTCATTATCTCTAGCCGCTTTATCCTTCTACAGGGTCGCAGGCGAGCTGGATCCTATCCCAGCTGACTACGGGCGAAAGGCAGGGTTCACCCTGGACAAGTCGCCAGGTCATCACAGGGCTGACACATAGACACAGACAACCATTCACACTCACATTCACACCTACGCTCAATTTAGAGTCACCAGTTAACCTAACCTGCATGTCTTTGGACTGTGGGGGAAACCAGAGCACCCGGAGGAAACCCACGCGGACACGGGAAGAACATGCAAACTCCGCACAGAAAGGCCCTCGCCGGCCCCGGGGCTCGAACCCAGGACCTTCTTGCTGTGAGGCGACAGCGCTAACCACTACACCACCGTGCCGCCCAACTACAGTAATGTTTCAGAAAAATAAATAAATTTCTGTTTCAACATCGTATCGGTGTTTAATGTGTACAATTGATCGTCTTTCAGCAGATTACTTTCAGTCTCAAACACTGTGTGGAAATGGAGACGGAAGAGCTTTAGGTTTAGATCAGTATATACACGCTATTATACAAAAAAAGTCCCATTATGAAAAAAAGTGTTCATCGTTTGATGTGCACACAGTGGGAGCTCTGTGTCTGCGGGGGATATGTTCCAAGCTCTAATGCTGACAGCTGAACCCACAGATCACAGGGAACCGTCTCTAAAACTTGTTTTTGGTGTCTGTACCCCTGATCACGTTTCATTTATAAACTACACACATTATAACATCAACAACAGAACTAATAATAAAATAAAACAGTTATACATTATACTGTAATAAAAGTTCTGTGATTTGTCACGTCAGAGTCATGAGCGGCGTCAGACTTCAGTTCCCATCAGCCGCTTCACCCAATCACATGACCTTGATCACAAGCACCTGCACCTTGTTTAAAAGCAAATAAAAGTAAAAAATAAACTCCTTTATACTGAAGGATAATCTCCATACAGGACATGGGCAAGTGTTCATGTTTGTCCCTGTGCACAGATTTTATCTCATCTCATCTCATTACCTGTAGCCGCTTTATCCTGTTCTACAGGGTCGCAGGCGAGCTGGAGCCTATCCCAGCTGACTACGGGCGAAAGGCGGGGTTCACCCTGGACAAGTCGCCAGGTCATCACAGGGCTGACACATAGACACAGACAACCATTCACACTCACATTCACACCTACGCTCAATTTAGAGTCACCAGTTAACCTAACCTGCATGTCTTTGGACTGTGGGGGAAACCGGAGCACCCGGAGGAAACCCACGCGGACACGGGGAGAACATGCAAACTCCGCACAGAAAGGCCCTCGCCGACCACGGGGCTCGAACCCGGACCTTCTTGCTGTGAGGCGACAGCGCTAACCACTACACCACCGTGCCGCCCTCACAGATTTTATTTTAAAAGAAAAAACATGTCTCTGGGTGCTGACATCTCACTCTCTCTGAGGGTCAGATATCAGCTCTGAGGACAAATTACATGGAGAATCTGAGATTGTGATGTCACTTACACACCACATGACTTACCGCGGCTGAGATCGAGTGGATACATCACTTCAACATCGCTTCTAAACTGTTGTAAACAACCCTGAAGATGCCAAGTGTTTGGGTGTAAAAGTAAGACCGATCATTGAAGCAATGAACACACACACACACACACACACACACACACACACACACACACACACACACACACACACACACAGAAAGAGAGAGAGAGCACAGTGGCATCTGGGGATTTTTTTAGGATTAAAAGCCTTTATGTGACGGCTCTGTGTAATGAAAATAAACGGTGTTGGTTGCGTCCAGGGAAGCCTATGTTTTTTAGCAATATCATAACTTTTTAAATGGAGAAATTGTTGTTATAAAGTTTTATTTTTAATGTAAACATGCAGCACACATCAGGGTCAACAGACAGCGTTTATTTTTCAGTTCTGTTTGACTTTAACACAATTTACTATTTACAGTATGTCGTTATTTATGTTCCAGTTTTTGTCTGTCTTTTCCAGTTTTTTTCTTGTTCCTAATTTTCACTGTGTTTTTCCAAGTGTTTCCTCCGTGCTACTGTTTCTCAGTTTTGTTCATTTTGTTTGTTTTTGTTCCTGATTCTCGTGTCCATGTCATGCAGTTGTTTGTATTTTATAATAAAGGAATTTTGTGTTTGCTTCCTGCTTCCAAACCGTTTCTTGATTAGAATGTGATCTCTCTCTCTCTCTCTCTCTCTCTCTCTCTCTCTGATGTGTTTCTGTTTAATATTTTCGGCCTGCAGTGAACTGCAGATACCTGAAGCCGCGGTTACTGAGTCAGCGGGCGCGGCGCTCCACGGCACTCGATTAATGCAGTGTTTCATTCTGCAGATGTGAGGTGTTTTCCATTTTGTGTCTGTGTGTGTGTGTGTGTGTGTGTGTGTGTGTGTGTGTGTGTGTGTGTGCAATTTTTGAAATTGTGTAGAGTTTTGAAAAAACGAGACCTACTTTCAGAAAATGTGTGAAAGCAGTTCAATTAAAAAATCATAAACAGTGAAACAGTAGCTGTGTTTCCTTTAAACACTTTAATGTGCGATTTTAAAAAATTAGTAATGGAAATGTGAATTAAAAAAAACCTCTCAAATAATACAATTATTATAGTTGCATGAGGTGGTTTTTCAGATGATTCGATAAAGCAGTATTTTACAGAATTTAAATGGAAACATGATTTTTACATTCAAGTCACATGGTATGAGCAAATGGAAACACTAACTTTCTGAGCGAGAGAGAGAATGCAGAGAGAGAGAGAACACACACACACACAGAGAAAGAGAACACAGAGAGAGAGAGAGAACACACAGAGAGAGAGAGAGAACAGAGAGAGAGAGAGAGAGAGAGAGAGAGAACACACACACACAGAACACACACACACACAGAGAGAGAGAGAACACAGAAAGAGAGAGAGAACAGAGAGAGAGAGAGAGAGAGAGAGAACACACACACACACACAGAACACAGAAAGAGAGAAAGAGAGAGAACACAGAGAGAGAGAACACAGAGAGAGAACACAGAGAGAGAACACAGAGAGAGAGAGAGAGAGAGCACAGAAAGGGAACACACATACCCCTTTTCCACCAAATCAGTTCCAGGGCTGGTTCGGGGCCAGTGCTGGTGCTCGTTCACAACTCATTCAACTTGCGAGTCAGCTGAGAACCAGTTATTTTTGTACTTCATAATTGTGTTGGGCATACTTTGCATGGAAGGAAAATTGACGTGATCTTTGTTTACATGAAAGTAGCATAATGTGCTAGCTCGTAGGGGGTGGGGCTTTCCTTAATGTCATGCAGATGAGCACCATTATGTGCCCGCCCTGCACCCAGAGTAACTGAGATGGAAAACTTTGAGGGCGATTTTCTCCCTTTTCTGTTTCAAGAGGTATGCACTTTCAAAAGGCCACACATTCTTCAAATATTGTCAGATCTCCACATGGAAGGCATCATTGGAAAGCTTAGAAACTGTACTTTCTGAATCTGTCAATAACTCAAAATGCCCCCGGCCCGACATGTGTCCCTGGATTCTGTGATCAGTCACTGAGTAATCTCACACACACACACACACACACACACACACACACACACACACACACACACACACTTACTATCAGTGCACTATAGGAATAAATGTTACTTTATTAAACCCGATCTGAACAGAGAGAGCATCATTAATGTTCACTATAAATCCTGTAAATGTGTATCGACTGCAGAGGCATAGCTCCACTCTGACCTGTGCACTAATGGATGTGTAATAGGACACACCCCATCTCACACACACACACACACACACACACACACACACACACACACACACACTCTCTCTCTCTCTCTCTCTCTCTCTCTCTCTCTCTCTCTCAGTATTAGTCATTGTTCTGAAATGTGAAATCACTGGATTGTGACAGTGTAGAGTGCCACCTATTGGTGCCCGGATCACGGCCTATTCTGACCTCAGACACACACACACACAAACGTACCCATGGAAAATGAATTCAAATTGTACTGCGTGAGAAATGGAAGAGGAGTGAAAATGTGTCACATGGTGTGTGTGTGTGTGTGTGTGTGTGTGTGTGTGTGTGTGTGTGTGTGTGTGTGTGTGAGTGTGTGTGAGTGATGGCGTCTACAAGGAAATTGGAGAGAAAAACGAGAGAAAATTGCAATGTGCAGATAGAAATAAGGATTAAATAACACACACACACACACACACACACACACACACACACACACCCTAGCCGATGTAATACACTGCAGTGTGTTTATTTTAAACGCACTCTCACTGCTGCACCAGTTCACTCAGATGTGTGTGATAAACTACTTGATTACAAAAGAATAAATGATTTGAATCTTTCTCTCTGTGCCGTGAGGCCACGATCCGATCTCTCGCCTCCTCAGATAAACCTGTGAGACTCAGACGCAGAGCTCGGACTAATTACAAACCCTCACGAGTCTCTCAGCTAAAGATAGCGTGAAAATATCTGACACATGACCTGGATACGATCACCGTCTCTGTCTGAGCTTCCACGCTGTCGTGACTCGGCACACGATAATATTAAACCTTCATCACTACCATCCTCATCATCATCTTCATCGCGTTCTCCTCTGAGTGGAATAATGAATCATGACCTGGAGAACCCTGGCTCTCACACAGCACCGTGTTCTCCAGTGTTTATTATTCACACTTTAACTGGAGCAGGAACATTGAACATTGACACTTCTGTAAAAGTCGGTGACTCCAGGAGTCAGGAGTCAAATGAATCAAAGCTGACAATGTTCAGTTCACTTTGACTTGTCTGAATGAATCATAAAGTGAGTCATAATCATCAGTACTGATTCAGTGCAATTTACTTAACATCAAAACAATAAAAATGACCAACAAAAATAAATTTAAATAAAAAAGCACTGTAATGTGAGCAAATTTTTCTACATGACATGAGATCACTGGAACAGTATGTTTGATGTTAGTTGGGGTAACTGGTTAACTGGTTGTTACTAAACATTGAGCTAAAAACATGAAAAAAGCTAGTGATGAAGTCATAAACAAGTGTGGAATTGGTGGAATCTTAAGATTGTTGATATGCTGGAAAGGAATGTGTGTATTCATTCTTCTGTTATAGTTCACACTGTTACTAGGCAACTGAGTAATATGTACACTGAGTATAAACGAGCTAGTGACAGAGATGACTGGCTCAGCGAGCACACTAAGATAAAGTCAGGAATGTGGATATTTACCTCCGATATCCACAGGAATAACATTAAACTGGACTCACATGTAGCATTGAGTGCTAACACAACTGTACAACATGGTAGAACTCTGTGATAGAACTTTATGGGAGAACTCTGTGGTAAAGCTTTATGATAGAACTTTGTAGGAGAGCTCTATGACAGAACTATGGGATAGAACTTTGTGGTAGAACTCTGTAATAGGACACTGTGTTAGAACTTTGTGGTAGAACTTTTTCATAGGCTCTTGTGGTAGAACTCTGTGGTAGAACTTTGTGGTAAAGCCTTATGGTAGAACTTTATAGGAGAAGTCTATGATGGAACTTTGTGGTAGAACTTTTTTGTAGACTGCTGTGGTATAACACTGTGGTATAACTATGTGGTAGAACTTTGTGGTAGAACATTATGGAAGAGCTTTATGGAAGAACTTTGGAGGAGAGTTCTATGATATAACTCTGGGGTAGAACTTTATGGTAGAGCTCTGTAATAGAACACTGTGTTAGAACTTTGTGGTAGAACTTTATGGAAGAACCATGTGGTAGAACTTTGTGGTGAAGATTTATGGTAGAACTTTGTAGGAGAACTCTATGACAGAACTTTGTGGTAGAACTTAATGGAAGAACTTTGTAGGAGAGCTCAATGATATAACTCTTGAGTAGAACTTTGTGGTAGAACTCTACTAGAACACTGTGGTAGAACTTTATGGAAGAACCTTGTAGTTAGAATTCTGTGGTAGAACTTTGTGGTAAAGCCTTTGTCCTGCTCCACCCCGGACATCCACTCCAGAGATTACGGATCTCCCACGCCAGCGCCGATCCTGATCCGGGACGGGAATTCCATCTCACCTGAACTCACTTCCTAGTTTTCACTGCTGCATATATAAACACCGTTCTCAGACTTTGACTTTGCCAGAATCTCGTTTTGCTACTCTAGCCATTTATGTGCCTCATTGCGTTTCATGGTTTTTCTCTCTAGCTTATTTTTCTAGTTCATGGTTTTTGCACTAGCACTTTTTCTTGTTCATGGTTTTTTGCTCTAGCATTTTTGTCCTTACTTGTCTCATGTTTTTGTCAAGTTTTTGTCTCTTTTTACCTGGACTATTTTTGCCATTTGTGTTTTTGTCCTGTTTGTTTAGCTTTTTGCCACACCCTTTTTTCCCCTGGATTAAATCACCTTATTTATTGGATTACTGTCTGTGTTCTGCTTTTGGATCCTTATCTCACCACACCTCCATCACCCCTAACAGTATGTTCTGGCTAACATGGATCCAGCAGAACTCACCCATCTGAGAACGGCCATCCAGCAGCAAGGGACTCTCCTTGGGACCCATCAACAAGACCTCCAGCAGATTACCCAGAACCTCACCACCCTGTCCAACTCAATCAAACTCCTCACCACACAGATGCAGCACTATCAAGCCATGCCTACCCCTGCCCAGCCGTCTCCTACTTCAGCACCTGCCACTGCTTTTCTCCATGAGCCGAGACTCCCAGTGCCTCAGCCCTACAATGGAGAGCCAGGTACTTGCAGATTGTTCCTATCTCAATGCCCATTGATCATGGAGCTGCAACCTCTGACCTTCCCCACAGAATGCTCCCGGATGGCATATATCATCACGCTCCTCACCGGCAAGGCCAGGGAGTGGGGAACAGTGGTCTGGGACGCCGATGCGCCCTGTTGCTCCAGTTTCAAAGATTTCTCTGGTCTTTCGAGTGCTCTCTGTCCAGGCAGGAGGCGGCTAGGGAACTCATGGAGCTGCGGCAGGGGTCCCGGTCTACTTCAGACTATGCCATTGAGTTCTGGACGTTGACGGCATTCTGCAGTTGGAACGAGAGCACCTAGGTTGACATGTTTCTGCATGGCTTGTCCAATGCCATTAAGGATGAACTGGTATTGCGGGAACTGCTATCGGGCCTCTCCAGTCTCATGGGCCTCGCCAACTGTATCAATGCCCTGTTCCAGCAACGAAGGAGAGAGATGACCCACCCCAGCTTCACCTCCTCTCCACCTCCCGCCTTGTCCATCAAACCCATGCAGGTAGACCGGGTACGGGTGTCAGTGGAGGAACGACAGTGCTGGCGGAGCACAGGGGCCTGTTTCTACTGCAGTCAGTGAAGACACATCTGCCGAGCCTGCCCGCTAAAGGGAACAAGACCACCAGTGAATCAAGGGGCCAAGGTGGGCAATGCTCGGAACCAGCCCCCCGCTGATCGACCATTACTCCCTGTCATCATCATCCACAACAACCAGCATCACCATCTCCAGGCCCTCATCGACTCAGGGGCGGACAGGAACCTGATCTACTCCGCCAACACCAAGCATCTGGGAATCTCACTACTTGCCCTTGAGGTCCCTCTCACTGTCCTGACACTCAATGGCACCGGCTTGACCACCATCACCCACCTTACTGCCCCTCTCACCCTGAGGATTTCCAGCAACCACTCAGAAACCATCCAACTTCACGTCATGAACGACCCCCACGTACCCATCATCCTAGGATTACCCTGGTTAATGCAGCACAACCCCCACCTTAACTGGGCCGACAACACCATCCTAGGCTGGAGCCATTCCTGCCTAGCTTCCTGCCTGAACTCCACTCTGCCTCCTGCTAAACCACCGCAGCCTTCAGCCAGCGAGTTTCCCGACCTCTCTCACATGCCTCCGGAATACCTGGACTTAAGACTTGTTTTCAGCAAGACCCAAGCAGTGTCCTTCCCTCCTCACAGACCCCATGACTGCGGAATCGACCTCCTGTCCGGGACGGCGCCACCCAAAGGGTGACTCTACTCTCTCTCTCCCTTCGAAAGGCAAGCCATGGAAAAGTACATCTCTGAGTCTCTGGCAGCTGGGATCATCCACCCTTCTTCCTCCCCAGCAGAAGTGGGATTCTTCTTCATGGAGAAGGTCAAGTCACTCTGCCCCTGTATTGACTATCGAGGTCTCAACACCATCACGGTCAAGAACCGCTACCCACTACCTCTCATGACCACGGCCTTTGAACTACTCCAGGGAGCCAAGATATTTTCCAAGTTGGACTTGTGCAATGCCTACCACCTCGTCAGGCTCAGGGAGGGGGACGAGTGGAAGACGGCCTTCAACACCACCACTGGCCACTATAAGTACCTCGTGGTCCCTTTTGGCCTGATCAATGTGCCCGCAGTCTTCCAGGCACTCGTCAACGACGTCCTAAGGGACTTTCTTAACATCTTCATTTTTGTGTACCTGCATGACATCCTGATCTTCTCTCACTCCCTGGAGGAACATCGGGGCCACATCCGGCAGGTCCTCCAGTGCCTGCCAGAAAATAAGCTATTCGTCAAGGCGAAAAAGAGCGAATTCCACCAGAGCTCTGTCTCGTTTCTGGGGTTCATCATCTCCCCGGCTAGGATCCAGATGGACCCCCTCAAGCTTGAGGCAGTCACTGACTGGCCCACCCCATCCTTGCGATGAGAGCTCCAGCGTTTCCTGGGATTCGCCAATTTCTACAGGCGCTTCATCCATGACTTCAGCACGGTGGCTGAACCTTTCACTGCATTGACTTCAATTAAGACCCCATTCAAGTGGGGAGAGGAAGCAGAGAAAGCCTTCTCCATGCTCAAGCACAAGTTCACCACAGCACCCTTTCTCACCATACCCAATCCGACCAAACAGTTCATTGTGGAGATCGAAGCTTCTGAGAGGGTCAATGACAACAAGGTCCACCCCCGCTCCTTCTTCTCTCATCAGCTGTCCCTTGCTGAATGAAATTATGACATCGGCGACAGAGAGCTGTTGGCTGTCAAGCTAGCCTTGGAGGAGTGGAGGCACTGGCTCGAGGGGTCGGATCTCCCCTTTCTTGTCTGGACCGACCACAAAAACCTAGAATGCCTCAAGTCCGCTAAATGCCTTAACTCACGGCAAGCCCGATGGTCTCTCTTCTTCTCCTGGTTCTGATTCATACTCTCCTACCGCCCAGGCTCCAAGAATGGCAAACCCGACGCCCTGTCCAGGATATTCTCTGCCTGCCAGGAGGAGTCTAGTATGCCTGAAACCATCCTTCCTCCACACTGTCTGGTGGGGGCCACCCTACTTGAGGTGGAGACATTAGTGCGGAAGGCCCTGGAGCAGGACCCCGGAGAAGGTAACTCAAGCAACATACCACCTAACCTTTCTGTTTGTTCCCTGTTCTGTGTGAACCCAGGTGCTGCAGTGGGGTCATGGCTCCAAGTTGGCTTGTCACCTGGGAGCTGCTTGAACCCTGGCACTCATCCAACAGTGCTTCTGGTGGCCATCCATCAAGGAAGATGTCCAGGAGTTCGTGGCAGCCTGCGACACATGTGCCCGGAACAAGACAGCCAATCAACCCCCTGCTGGCTTGCTAAGACCCCTCCCAACTCCTCATTGACCCTGGGCTCACATTGCCCTGGACTGCATCACAGGACTCCCCAACTCAGGTGGCAACACATGTATCCTCATGGTTATTGACTGTTTCTCCAAGACAGTCCATTTCATCCCTCTGCCCAAGCTTCCCACAGCTAAAGAAACCGCTGAATTACTCATCCTTCACATTTTCCGCCTACATGGACTCCCCACTGACATCGTCTCCGATCGGGGTCCTCAGTTCACTGCCCAGTTCTGGAGGGCCTTCTGCAAACTCATTGGGGCCTCCTGTAGTCTCTCCTCAGGGTTCCATCCTCAAACCAACAGCCAGGCGGAATGGGCGAACCAAGATTTGGAGGTGGCGCTCAGGTGCATGGCATCCAGGGATGCCGGTTCTTGGAGTAAGTACTTACCTTGGGTTGAGTACACTCACAACACTCTCCCTTCATCTGCCACAGGTCTCTCACCCTTCCAGTGCTCCCTAGGTTACCAACCACCACTCTTCCCCAACCAAGAGGAGGAGGTCGCCATACCTTCAGCCCAGACCTTCATACGCCGCTGCAGAAGGACATGGGCATTGGCCTGGAGAAGACTCATTCGTCCCGCCCTAGCATTCAAGAGGCAGGCTGACAAACGCTGCTCTAAGGCACCCACCTACTGGGTGGGGCAGCGAGTCATGCTCTCCATGTGCCATCTGCCACTCAGAACCGTCTCCAGTAAGCTGGCCCCCAGATACCTAGAACCCTTCCTCATCAGCAAGGTAATTAATCCATGTTCCATCAGACTGGCATTACCACTCACCATGTGACATATTCACCCCACTTTCCACATGTCACAGCTTAAACCTCTGGTCTCTAGTTTTTTGTTCCCGCCCTCCAAACCCACTCCTCCTCCCAGGCTCATTGATGGCGGTGAAGCCTACACGGTCAGAAAGCTGCTGAAGGTGCGGCGGCGAGGCAGAGGACTCCAGTACCTGGTGGACTGGGAAGGTTACGGTCCTGAGGAGAGAAGTTGGGTCCCCTCCAGGTTCATCTTAGACCCAACCCTCCTCTCTGACTTCCACCGGCAACACCCCAACGCTCTTCCTAAAGTGCCTGGAGGCTGGTTTTCAGCACTGCATATATAAACACTGTTCTCAGACTCTGACTTTGCCAGAACGTCTCGTTTTGCTACTCTAGCCATTTCTGTGCCTCATTGTGTTTCATGGTTTTTCTCTCTAGCTTATTTTTCTAGTTCATGGTTTTTGCACTTGCGCTTTTTCTTGTTCAAGGTTTTTTTGCTCTAGCACATAGGTGGCCAACCCGCGGCTTGCGAGCCGCATGCGGCTCTTTGCCTGGTGTCATGCGGCTCTCACCTTCACGTCCAAGTTGGTGTTCGTTTGTGGTTTTATGTGCGTTTTCGCTTCACTGCAGTTAATTACGGTTATTTTATTAAAGGTGCTTCGCTTGGTTTCATTACGGTATTTTCACATCATGACAAATGCGCAGGTGCGTGAGATGATATGCTAAACTCCATTACAAGTAGCACTTCTGCTGCTGTGTGTGTATATGTGTGTACATTTGAGTATGTGAACGTGTGCTGATGTGAATTCAGATACACTACAGGCCAAAAGTTTGAACATACCTTCTCATTGAAGTAGCGGGTGACCGTTTGTGATGCTAACTGCGTGTGTGAGTATTGTACTATCCCTGCTGCTGAGGCTTGGGATACACGCTGGGCGCGCAAGCCTGAGTAGTGGGTGAGTGCTCATTCAGTTTTGATGCCTTGAGTGAGAGTAGAGTATACTGTAAGTGTAAATAGTCATGAGAACACAGAACACATTGAATGAGAAGGTGTGTCCAAACTTTTGGCATGTAGTGTATATACATTATGTATTTGTTCATTTGTTTTCCAGTTATCAATTTGTGTGTGCGCGCGTGTTCTTCTTTCAAAAATTTGAGCATTGTATTATATTTTATCTATATTTGCACTTGCACTGATCACTGTTCCCAGTGCCTATGGAGCTTGTACTGTTTGAGGAAATTAAATTAGCACTTTAATTTCCATTTTCCGACTGACTGTATTTATGTGAATACTTATTTATTTGAATGCAGGTCTTGTGCAGGTCATGCAATTGAGAATTCAAGCTGAATCAAAATGGCTTTTGCATTTTCGATGTTAAACAGGTAACTCCAAAATGCACTAGAATACAGGAAATTGCATCTAAGAAATCCAAAATTTTTCGGGGGAGGCCCCCCGGAACCCCCCCAATGGGGGGAATCCCCACATGTAAACAATGTCTGCCTTTGTGCCCCACCTACAATTTTCTTCACCAGTCGCCACTCTTGAAAATGACTGGCCTGTGGTCTTGGTACTGCAGTAAATGTATCATCATGTTGGTGTGGGGCATTGGTTAAGTTGGAGTGTGACATCAATGTGGCTGTGTGTGTGTGTCCACGCGCGCAGAAGGAAGGGTAATTGTGTGCCCATGTTCATGTGCCGATGTGGCTCTTTGCCGTAACACGGTAAGAATTGTGGCTCTTGGGCTCCGACTGGTTGGCCACCCCTGCTCTAGCATTTTTGTCCTTACCTGTCATGTTTTTTTTTTTTTTTGGTCTCTTTTCACCTGGACTATTTTTGCCATTTGTGTTTTTGTCCTGTTTGTTTACCTTTTTGCCACGCCCTTTTTCCCCTGGATTAAATCACCTTATTTATTGGATTACAGTCTGTGTTCTGCTTTTGGATCCTTATCTCACCACACCTCCACCACCCCTAACGGCTTTATGGTAGAACTTTGTAGGAGAACTCTATGATAGAAGTTTTTGGTAGAACTTTTTTGTAGACTGCTGTGGTAGAACACTGTGGTAGTACTTTGTGGTAGAACTCTGTAATAAAATACTGTTAGAACTTTGTGGTAGATCTTTATGGAAGGACCTTGTGGTAGAACCACAACGTTCTACCACAGAGTTGTCATGTCTGGTTTCGATCTGCTCTAACGAGCTCATTAACTCCCAGCTTGTCCTGGTGTAATAAGTGCTGTGCGATTCTCATGGCAGTCTGAGATGTTCTAAAAGCTCTCCACACTAATAAACAGTAATAAATCAGCTGAGGAGGAGAAGAACATTAATGAGCTCCTTGGTTTTGTTCAGCTCAGGAGTCAGTGTCTGTGAACAAATCCCTTCACTTCCTCACTCAGGAGCAGTATGGAGTCCTGAAAGAGTCTGGAGCTGAACACCTCCTGTTAGTGAAGAGCTGAGTCGACTTAAAAACACCTTCAAGAGCCAAGTCTGGGAGGGACGACCTTTTCTGAACACACACACACACACAAACCGCAACACCATCACCACCGCCACCACCAACAATAATAATAATAGATGGTTTTTAATAAATCTAATGAACTCTGTTGTTAAACTTTCCTTATAAGTGTGTGTGTGTGCGTGTGTGTGCGTGTTACAAAATTATTCCATGGAAATAAGGTCAACTTCCATTACCATGGAAACAAACCAGTGCTGACTGGCTGCTCTGCAGAACACACACATTCGCACACACACACACACAGAAACACAGGTTGCAATCTACAGTTTAGTTTTTTTATCATTGGCTCCTAAATTGAGCACAAAATAAACTTTGGGTTTTAAATGAGGCTGTAAATGAATGAATGAATAAAATGATAAACAAGTGAACAAACAAACAAATAAACAAACAGATGTTTGAATGAATTCATGAATGAATGGATGGATGAATGAATGAATGAATTAACAAATGAAGGAATAATTTGAGTGGACTAATGAATGAGTATGAACTAATGAATGCAAGATTTCATGAATTGAATAAATGAGCAACTGAATAAATGAACACATGAATTATGAATGAATGAATGAATCAATGAATGAATGACTCGATATAAGGATTAATGCATGAATGGATTAATGAGTTAATGAGTGAATAAACAAATTAACAAACAGACTGTTTGGTCGAAAATGAATGAATGGGTGGGTGGGTGGGTGGATGAATGAATGAATGAATGAATGAATGAATGAACTGATTTATTTTGAATGAATAAATGAGTGAATAGATGGATGGATGGGTGGGTAGGTGGTTGAGTGGGTGGATGAATGAGTGCATGAATGACTGAATGAATGAATTGATTTATTGTTGAATGAATAAATGAGTGGGTGGCTGGCTGGATTATTAATGAATGAGTGACTAAGTGACTGGATGGATGAGTAAGTGGATGGATGGATGGATGAATGACTGCATTAATAACTGAATGAATGAATGAATGAATGAATGAATGAATTAATTAATTAATGACAATTTTTTAAATATTAAACTAAGTAAACAATTGAAAGTAAAAAAGAAAAACAACAACATGGAAAGAAACACCTCCTGTTCTTACACAGCATGAGTGGAGGAACAGCTGCACAGAGACCAGGAGCAGAACCCTGAGTGGGTTAGAACTTGACCCTTCCCTCCACTTGACCGTGTTCCTCTGGGTTCCGGAGCTGGAGGATTACCAGCATGAAGCTCTTTAGTGTCATTAGGCTGCTGCAGCTGGTGGCATTTAATCTGCTACTAAAAGCACCATTTAACTTCCTGAGCGATGGCATTTGATTAAAGCCAGAGACAACGGGCCCTCGACGGAACCCAACACTATTTATTTAACACAACTCTTCCAGTCACATTTATTTATTTACACTGAAGAGTCTATCCAAAGCCACTGACAAGTGAAGAGGAACCCAACAGGCTGACATGCACAGAACCGAGACATCGACATGTGAGGACATGATGATGATGATGTCATCGAGATAATCCTGTCAGCCATTTTATATATGTAAATGGCTTTCTTGTAGGAAAACACTTTGACAGGTTCCACCCAGAGGGACAAGTGTGATAGATTTGGCCTTTTTTTCTTGTGATCTGGAACCACTTTGTACTTTTTCTCATGTTTTCAGTGTGAGATGAAGCAACTTCACCAAAAGGTGGATTTTTTTACAACCCTTTTAACTAATCTTTACAAGGGGTGCCAATAATTATGAATGGCTCTGTATACTAGGAACCCTTTTTTCTAAGAGTGAGCTGCCAGTTGTATTGAAGAGTATTGAACAGGAGCTACATTGCTAATGTTAATTAGCTAACGTTGAGAAAACGTACACACAGAATAAACAGCTGAATGTTCTAAAAGTAAAGGGTTCTGAGAAATGGGGAACCCATGCAAATTCTGTGTAGAACCCTATTAAACAGGGCCTTACAGAGAAAGCTTTAAGTAGGAAACAATCCCTAACTTCACTCTTAGAAAATGTAGGACCTTTGATGGTTCTTCCATAGATCACTTGTACCTCAGTGGGAACCCTTGAAGGTTCTGCCTTCCAAAAGCAGTCCGAGTAGAACCCTTTAAGGAGGCTAGGTGTTCCGTGAAGTGTAGAAGGTTAGGGAAAGTCGCCGAGTGAGTATTAGAACACTGTACGAGAACACGACCTCTGACTTTGACTTTGAAGTGACCTTGGAACTGGAGAACATATGGAGCAGCAGATAAACAACATTAACATTTAGATTGTGGTGCTGATGTTCCTGATTACGGAGGGTTAATAACCATTTATCACTGAGACACAGGAAGTGTACAGGGGGACGAGACACTCAGGACACTCAGAGAGAGAGAGAGAGAGAGAGAGAGAGAGAGCAAGAGATAGAGGAAAGAGGGAAAGAGAGAAAGAGACAAAGAGAGAGAGGAAGGAGAGAGAGGGAGAGAGAGGAAGGAGAGAGAGAGAAAGGAGAGAGGGAGAGAGAGAGAAAAGAGAGAGAGAGAGGAAGGAGAGAGGGAGAGAGAGAGAAAAGAGAGAGAGAGAGGAAGGAGAGAGGGAGAGAGAGAAAAGAGAGAGAGAGAGAGGAAGGAGAGAGAGAAAATAGAGAGAGAGGAAGGAGAGAGAGAGAAAGGAGAGAGGGAGAGAGAGAGAGGAAAGAGAGAGAGAGGAAGGAAGGAGAGAGAGGAAGGAGAGAGAGAGAGGAAGGAAGGAGAGAGAGGAAGGAGAGAGAGAGAAAGGAGAGGAGAGAGAGAGAGAAAGGAGAGAGAGGAGAGAGAGAGGTATATATATGATGATGTGACTTGTGGCCATTGAAGGTCAGATGAAGGTCAGAGAGACAGATGGATGCTGATGGTGATGCGAGTGTGATTTTCCATGATGAGCATGCAGGTGTGTGTGTGTGTGTGTGTGTGTGTGTGTGTGTGTGTGTGTGTGTGTGTGTGTGTTGTCCGAATAAACAGCTGTAAACGTGTAAATGAAGTCATTTGGAGCTCCTCGGTGTAATCACAGAGTTTAATGAGACTGGAACCTCATCATCATGCTGCTGTTCAGGAACTGGTGCAGTGCATTGTGGGAAATGATCTGTGTTTCTTAACTCAGGACCAAAGAGTTCTGTAATGATGAGTGATTTTTTTGTCTGCAATGAGATCAGAGTAAAAGCACAAGCTTTAAACAGAGCGAAAAAAAATGAGTGAAATACAACCCCGATTCCAAAAAAGTTGGGACAAAGTACAAATTGTAAATAAAAACGGAATGCAATGATGTGGAAGTTTCAAAATTCCATATTTTATTCAGAATAGAACATAGATGACATATCAAATGTTTAAACTGAGAAAATGTATCATTTAAAGAGAAAAATTAGGTGATTTTAAATTTCATGACAACAACACATCTCAAAAAAGTTGGGACAAGGCCATGTTTCCCACTGTGAGACATCCCCTTTTCTCTTTACAACAGTCTGTAAACGTCTGGGGACTGAGGAGACAAGTTGCTCAAGTTTAGGGAGAGGAATGTTAACCCATTCTTGTCTAATGTAGGATTCTAGTTGCTCAACTGTCTTAGGTCTTTTTTGTCGTATCTTCCGTTTTATGATGCGCCAAATGTTTTCTATGAGTGAAAGATCTGGACTGCAGGCTGGCCAGTTCAGTACCCGGACCCTTCTTCTACGCAGCCATGATGCTGTAATTGATGCAGTATGTGGTTTGGCATTGTCATGTTGGAAAATGCAAGGTCTTCCCTGAAAGAGACGTCGTCTGGATGGGAGCATATGTTGCTCTAGAACCTGGATACACCTTTCAGCATTGATGGTGTCTTTCCAGATGTGTAAGCTGCCCATGCCACACGCACTAATGCAACCCCATACCATCAGAGATGCAGGCTTCTGAACTGAGCGCTGATAACAACTTGGGTCGTCCTTCTCCTCTTTAGTCCGAATGACACGGCGTCCCTGATTTCCATAAAGAACTTCAAATTTTGATTCGTCTGACCACGGAACAGTTTTCCACTTTGCCACAGTCCATTTTAAATGAGCCTTGGCCCAGAGAAGATGTCTGCGCTTCTGGATCATGTTTAGATACGGCTGCTTCTTTGAACTATAGAGTTTTAGCTGGCAACGGCGGATGGCACGGTGAATTGTGTTCACAGATAATGTTCTCTGGAAATATTCCTGAGCCCATTTTGTGATTTCCAATACAGAAGCATGCCTGTATGTGATGCAGTGCCGTCTAAGGGCCC
Organism: Neoarius graeffei; assembly: GCF_027579695.1. NCBI lineage: Eukaryota > Metazoa > Chordata > Actinopteri > Siluriformes > Ariidae > Neoarius > Neoarius graeffei. The sequence continues at coordinate 1,201,957 of NC_083580.1, read as the reverse complement.
GAAGATCACGGGCACCCGGTATGGTTTTCCGGCCTTGACCCTTACGCACAGAGAGTCTTCCAGATTCTCTGAATCTTTTGATGATATTATGCACTGTAGATGATGATATGTTCAAACTCTTTGCAATTGTACACTGTTGAACTCCTTTCTGATATTGCTCCACTATTTGTCGGTGCAGAATTAGGGGGATTGGTGATCCTCTTCCCATCTTTACTTCTGAGAGCCGCTGCCACTCCAAGATGCTCTTTTTATACCCAGTCATGTTAATGACCTATTGCCAATTGACCTAATGAGTTGCAATTTGGTCCTCCAGCTGTTCCTTTTTTGTACCTTTAACTTTTCCAGCCTCTTATTGCCCCTGTCCCAACTTTTTTGAGATGTGTTGCTGTCATGAAATTTCAAATGAGCCAATCAGAGCCGGCCCGTGGCATAGGCAATATAGGCAAATGCTAAGGGCACTGCGTCCATCCAGGGGCACAGAAAAGGGGGGAGAAAAATTATGACTTCCACTATTCTGAAAACGAGTCAGCATTATAATGTCTTAGCCTAATTTAATTGTACAGCAAAGCATGTAGTCAGGGTGCAATTTGTCAAAAAAAGTGGGGTGGGGTGGGGTGGGGTGTGGTGGTGGTTGTTAATCATGAAATAATAAGCGCTCAACAGTGGTTCGCCCTGTCTATAGTGTGTCTTCGGGCGCGCAAGTGCGCATCTGCGGCTATTCTCTGTTTTGGCCATGTAATCATAGCCGGCGATTGCTATAGGCGACCTAGGCAATTGCCTAGAGCGCAAAGTGTGCCCAGGGGCGCCAAGGGCGACCAAAACCCCACCAAAAAGGAGGGATGGAGTTATTGAATGGAGATGTTACCAAGTGCATCAGTGGTGTACAGTGTTTTCAGCCACTGTGCTGCTGAACTCTAGTACCGCGGAACACTAGTGTGCCGTGAGAGATCACCAAGTGTACCGTGGAAAATTATAGAATGACTGTATATTGTAAATATTGGCAACAGCGTTTTAGTTTCAGTCAACATTTTCTATTGGTGATGTGCTTTGAGATTTTTTCACTGAAAAAAGTGCACCCTGGCTCAAAAAGGTTGAAAAACAAGTGTAGCCTACGCAGTAGTGGTCGGTGATTTCCTTATGCCTACTAAAAATGCACAATGATAGGTTATAAGGGGGGCGGGGGGAGCGGTGTTCATCGGGGAATGAGAATGGCTATCCACTGCAAAAAGTAGCCCAGACTACAAGTGCTTAAATGAAGAAATCCAAACTCTCGGGTGCGCAAGGGCGCAAACGAAGGCTACAGGAAGAAACAAATAGAGCCAAGTATAGAGGTAAGTCTGATCTAATCTCTCATATCAACCATTATAGTGGCAAATTAATATTTTAGACGCCTGAATCAATGTCTGCCTAGCTAACTAGATGCAAACAGCAATAGACTTCAATAACAAAGTACCCATAATAGCACTTTTGTTTGAAAATACAGCCCATTGATGTCCTAACAGGGTGCTTAAGTTTGCACAATTTAGAATTGTAGAATTTTTTATTCATTTAATTTGTTAATTCTTCAGAGATGACAACTTTTAATAGCAAAAAAGAAACTAAAAATAATTTCTTGTTTATTGTTCATGCACTACACTCTGAACAGGGTGCGGAAGAGTTTTTGCCCATTATATGGAGATATGTATTGAATTTGTGTGGTCATTTTACTTTGTGACACTTTATGTTAATAATGATAACAATAATAACAATAATGAAAAAGATAAAAATGACTTCTTGTTTATTGTCCATGCACCATACATTGTTTAATAATAATAGAATAGAGTGATTAGATTAAAGTGTTATTTAGATGTTATTAGAGGTTTTTTTTTCTTGGGGGGGGGGGGGGTCAAAACTCAATCTCGCCTAGGGCAGCCAAAGACCTAGAGCCGGCCCTGGAGCCAATATTTGGCATGAAATTTCAAAATGTCTCACTTTCGACATTTGATATGTTGTCTATGTTCTATTATGAATACAATATCAGTTTTTGAGATTTGTAAATTATTGCATTCCGTTTTTATTTACAATTTGTAGTCTACTTTGTCCCAACTTTTTTGGAATCGGGGTTGTAGTTTTTTGACTCATGAACTGAAGACTGATGCTGAAGAACACTGTATTAACATTTAACCCTGAAATAAACGTGTTTCTGTAACAGGAGCTGTGACTTCCAGACATTATGCATGCTAATGCTCACGGCTCACACCCAGGAAGTGAAGTGGTGAAGTGTGAGACAGCGGGGACACAGAGACACGGTGCAGGGAGACGGGATTTTTGTGTCTGTCTCTGTGACAGGAGTGAGGGATTAAAGCGCAGGACGCCGGGTGTTAAACAGCAGCGTGATCACTGACAGCCAGCTGCTGTCCAACGCCGAGCGGCTAAAAACACACCGACTGAAATAGACCTCAAATTACTGGCCTGCAGTGAGAGCCCCGCCCCCCACCGGAGCCACGGCAGAGACGAGATTCGGAAATAAACTGGCTGAACAGAAAGGAGGGAAAAGACAGAACTTTCAGACAGACACACAGACACAGACAGACAGGTAGTTGGGTTTTTTTTGTCTTTTTTCTTTACATTTCTGCTTTTGATGATACAGAAAGCTGATTGGTCAGACTGGATGCTCTGCTTTGACACTGGAGACTCCTTCCATAAATGTTCAATAAACATCTCCTTATGTTCTTCACCTCCTCAGTGATTGATCCCTTTTTCTTTGTGTAAAAACATTTTTTTGCATCAGTTTATTATTAGTCTGAGTGTTTTATACGGAGCATGTCATGAAAAGAACCCGATCCCAACTGTAAAATATGGTGGAAGTTCTGTGAGGTTTTGGGGCTGTTTTTCCTCCAAAGGCCCTGAAACCTTGTTCGGGTCCATGGCATCATGGACTCCATGAAACACCAGGACAGTTTAAATCAGACTCTGGTTCCTCTGACAGGAAACTAAAACTGGGTCGTCACTGGATCCTCCAGTAGGACAATGATCCAAAGCGTCTGTCCAAATCAACACTAAAATGGTTGACTGAGAATCACAGGATCGAGCTTCTGCCCTGAACATCTCAGTCCCCTGAGCTGAACCCCAGTGAAAACCTGTGGGCGGAGCTGAAGAGGAGAGAGCATAAGAGAGGGTCGAGGACCCTGGATGATCTGGAGAGACTGTGTAAAGAGGAATGGGCTCAATGCCCCGCTCTGGATCTCCAACCTTATAAAATATTACAGGAGACTCAGTGCTGTTTTACTGACAGAGGGGGTTGGACAGAGTGTTCAACGCAGTGGTGCCAATACTGTAAATGTGTTTTTGTTGAAAATAATTTTCTTGATGAGGGATTCATTTTTCTCTGAATAAATTTATTTCAATTAAAGTTTGGATTTTTCTCATTTTTTCAGTGTGAGATGAAGCAACTTCGCCAAAAGATGGATTTTTTTCTAACCCTTTGCTAATCTTTATAAAGGGTGCCAATAATTATGGAGGGCACTGCGTATATAAAAGTTCTGTGTCGCTTGCCCTCGGCAGCTCAGCTTTGTGCCTGAATGGGAATCATTCTGGATAAAGGCGTAGCCGGACGAGTGGTTTTACAGTCAGGGTGAAATACACAGACTCGTCACATCACACAGAAACAGCGTCCAGGCTGCCGAGGGGACGGAGCGATAGAGTGTGGGGTGTGTTCTTCACTCATCTGCAGAAGCTCTTCCCAACATTATAAACCAGACTATAATTAACACACGCTGCTGAACGAGTGCAGCCGAGCCGAGCCGATGAGCTTTGAGCTTTAAATTCTTTCAGGGCTTTTTTCTTTGTTGTTGTGACGTAAACAGGAGATGATTTAGTTCATTAAAACGACCCTGTTCTCTCCACGCTGATGACTTCATTCATTCACTTATTTATTTATTTGCTATTATAGACCTTGGTTCTGAAATAAACTTTATTTATATGCATGACTTGTTTATATTAATGCATGCAGCTTGGTTCCTGAAATCTGAAACTCATTCCTACGTCATTATGGTGCTGAGCAACACTTAAATAAAGCTTTTAATAAATAAATCAATCAATCAATAAATCTGAACAATAAAAGTATGCTAATTGTGTTTATTGATTAATGTTTGAACAGTTCAGTGCAGTTTTATCAGGTTCCTTCTTGAGCGTTTTAGCACCGACAGGCCTTTTCTGGATAAATGAAGATGACGTTACGCCTGTTACAGCAAACCGAACACTTTATTTCAGAACCACTGAACTCTAAAACACATTATTTTTTAATGTTTTATTTTTTATTCTGTTGATTAACACAAATGACCAGCTGTGAAAGTAGAAGAGAACAATTCGAGGAGCAGAGGAAGAGACTTGGCCAAGATTTATTCCAAGATTTATTTATTACAACTGGCACGATTTATTCCACTGATTAAAGTTTTTGTAAATATATCTATCTGTGAAATAAAAATACTGAATATATATATATATAGAGAGAGAGAGAGAGAGAGAGGATATTACACAGCTGTGCGAAGATATGAAGTTTATCATCAAGTGGTGAATGTGTGAAATAATTTAAACACAAGAAGATAAACTTAATATCTTCACGCCACCGTGTAACATTCTTTATATTATTTGGACACATCCCAAAAAAAAAAGTTAATCAAAATAATTTTAATTTTGAACCGGTTCACCATTTTGACAACGCACATCTAGTCAGCAGGAAAACACTGAGAGTGATGTCATCGGAGTGAAATATCAGTGATTATTATCCATCCAGGACACTTTTTCAATGGAATAAAAACGTGTTCTGTTCCCTTCTAGCAGGTTTCATTCATTTGGTTTGATAGCATGCAATATTGTTAGCGTATCGCTTATCCTACGTGCATTACGTCGCTCTACCCAATGGAGAATGAGCGTTGAATATAGTTTACGATATTGCATGGTTGTCAAGACAACATGACGTCACACATCAGAGACATAAAACTTCTGCGCTAGTGAGCGACTGGGACAATTTGTAAACAAACATGGCCGCCAGGTTTGCTTCGTTAAATACAGAAGATTTTGAGAGAATTTTGAAAGAGAAAGACGCGTTGAACACCTGAAAGGAATGTGTATGGATAATAATAATAATAATAATATTGTGGGCGGCACGGTGGTGTAGTGGTTAGCGGTGTCGCCTCACAGCAAGAAGGTCCGGGTTCGAGCCCCGTGGCCGGCGAGGGCCTTTCTGTGCGGAGTTTGCATGTTCTCCCCGTGTCCGCGTTCTCCCCGTGTCCGCGTGGGTTTCCTCCGGGTGCTCCGGTTTCCCCCACAGTCCAAAGACATGCAGGTTAGGTTAACTGGTGACTCTAAATTGAGCGTAGGTGTGAATGTGAGTGTGAATGGTTGTCTGTGTCTATGTGTCAGCCCTGTGATGACCTGGCGACTTGTCCAGGGTGAACCCCGCCTTTTGCCCATAGTCAGCTGGGATAGGATCCAGCTCGCCTGCGACCCTGTAGAACAGGATAAAGCGGCTACAGATAATGAGATGAGATAATATTGTCTGGCTTTTTTTTCATGGTCTATCAGATATATTCCATTCAGCTGCTCATCTTCGACTCGTTCAGTATCATGCTCACTGAATGGACCACGAAAAAAGCCAGACAATATTATTTAAATATGTCACTCAGATCCGCGATGGATTTCGTGCGAAAAATGTCAGTTTTTCAACACAAGAAGATAAACTTCATATCTTTGAACCAATGTGTGATTTTCTTTTTATTATATCGACACATTCACAAACAAAAAGTCCCCAAATTTATCAAAACAATTCATCGATTTCCTCACGAGTGACAGATAGAGATTTATGTCCCGGTTTTGGTTCTCCGTGTCCCGGATGGAGCTCGGATGAAAAATACCAGTGGTGTATTTCACACTAAAACACTCGTGTTTATGAAATATATAAAGATCAGAAAGAGATTTAAGTTCTCACACAGGATCACCTCTGCTGAGAACACACATGTCCTGAGTCTCAGATCTCAGCTCCTCTTGGCTTTACTCTTCATTAGTTTTTCTTTTAACTTCACACTTGTGTGTAATAATAATAATAATAATAATAATAATAATTGTTGGACATGTAAACATTATGTGCTTAAAAATACTTCTTTGTTTAAAGGTTCCTCTCCTGAGAGCCAACCAAGGAATTCATACAGGTTCTGTCAGTGGCGATCTTAGAGTGATTTACTCCCTGGGCGAAACCCCCTGCTGCCCCCCCCCCACCCCACCCGTCTTGTTTTTTTTTCGGGGGGTTTTTTTTGGGGACCTTTTTTTTTGTGGGACCGTTTTTTTTTTTTTTTCGCGCCCGCGCTCATGCCCCCCCCCCCCCCCCTCGTGTTGGGCTCTGTATTAGCCAACAGAATGTTAACAGCTTTACATGGTCGTTTAAACATTTCTCATCATGTGTTGTACGTCGCGGACACGGCCCGTTATAAATTTGCTGTGACCAGAATGGCAATGATCAAGTCGTAATGTATTACTTAAGACTCTGTGTAATGTCATAGTAGTGTAGCACTATGCACGGGCGCAGATAGAGGGTGGGACAGGTGGGATTCATCCCACCCAGATTTAAATTCACCTTGTTCGGTCCCCCCCACTTATAGGGAGGAAAAAACATCTGTGCTGTCTTTCTTTGCATAAGGCAAACCTCATGGAAAAATCAAAAGACTAATTACCATTCGGTTTATTGAGGTGCACAGCAGTACAGACAGTACAGTAGTTGCAACAACTCACATAAAACAAAACAAAGACTGATATTCGGTTGGTTGAGCTGCGCAGACTGCACAGGTTGCGAGCTCGAGCTTGGTTGCTATGGTTACCCACAACAAGTTTGACAGGCATATCAGGGTTGGGGTTGGTTTGCTGGCAGCTTTGTCCCCCCAGTTCAAAAAGCGTATCTGCGCCCCTGGTACTATGGTAGTAAAGTCTTTTTGATGACTAGTACAACGTTCCGCTGGCAGGATTGTGCATATTATGGTGCTACGACAAGTTAGGCACACACACACACTGATGATGTCACCTGCGCAACTTTGGTATTGGGCTTCCCCATCCAAAATGTCCCCCCCCCCCCCCCCCCGCCTGTCTTGTTTTTTTTTCGGGGGGTTTTTTTTGGGGGACCTTTTTTTTTGGGGGGGGGGGCGTTTTGTTTTGGTTTTTTCGCGCCCGCGCTTGTAAAGCCCCCCCGCGATGCTGCCCCGGGCAGCTGCCCGGTCGGCCTGCCCCCAGGACCGCCCTGGGTTCTGTCCAGAAGCAACCGGTGAGTCTGTTCCTCTCAGAAAATATTCCAAGTGGAAGAAAAGAACTTTAATGACTGATAATCGATCGGCTCTTTAAGAAACACTGTGAGTAATACGGGCTGGAAAACGTAAAGTTCCAGCTTCACCTCTGACTGTTCCAAAGCGCTGACACTGGAGACTCCTTCCAGAAATGTTACAGAAACGTCTCCTCATGATGTCAAAAACTTTTATATTCTGACATGACTGATGATACATTATTGTTAATAAATACACTGTGATGATAAATTATTGAACTCCACCTTCAGATTGGTCAGACAAAGACCTTGAGAAGACCTTGAGAAGACCTTGAGAAGATGGCTGTCCTTTTTCTGGCCTCTGAATGAGAGATTTTTATCTCTAACACTAAAACTGCATCCATCATTCAGGTGATACAGTATTTAACATTTCCACACTGTCGTGCCCTCAGTACCAGTCTGACATGAGCTCACTCGGTGTTCGTTCATCACTGCAGGTGTTAAATTTACACTGTGGTTGTTTAATTGTGGATGTGAATGAACACCTACAGTGAAGAATGAGCTCATGTTGTAGGTGTTAATTCAGTGTCAGCGTGCTGTGAGGAGGTTGTGTGAGAGTGTTAATGCGTGTTGGCTGTGAATGAAGACGTCAGGCAGAGCGAGACACGGGTGAGACATTAATGTGAACATGAACACTACACAGCGGCTCAGGAACTTACACTGAGAGAGCGCAGAGCTCATACACAGCATCATTCATGTGGTCCATTAAGAGGAACAAGACAATAAGTGTGTGTGTGTGTGTGTGTGTGTGTGTGTGTGTGTGTGTGTGTGTGTGTGTGTGTGTGTGTGCGTGTGTGTGTGTGTGTGTCTTTCCACAGTTGTATTGGCAGATAATACACAGTGTGGTGTACTGGGGCAGGACAGCAGACACACAGACACACCACCAGACTTCAGCATTGTCTCTAAAATACCCGATGTGTCAGTGTGGATCTGTTCGCAGCTCACCGCGCGCTCCGAGATGCTGCTGCTATTCACAGCCTATTTTCAATAAAAAGCTCAGAAATCATGCAGAAAAATCTGAACTTTTGACCTGAGTGAGTCAAATTCACTGAGCATAAAACACTTGTTTTCCACATGCACTCATCTCCCCTCATACAAGGTCAGTTCCTGTTATAACCTATAACTCTCTTTACATACATACATACATACATACATACATATATATATACACACACACACACAGGCCACTTTATTAGGAACACCCCTCCATCCCCCTGCTGTTTCCTGCAGTTCTGTAATCAGCCGATCCCTCGACAGCAGCACGATGCATCAAATCCCACAGATACAAATCAGTTAATGTTCACAATGTTCAAACATCAGAACGGGGAAAATTGTGATCTCACAGTGAAGTGTGACTTTCTTTCTTTCACTGTGGTATGGGTGTTGGTTTGATCCAGATGGACTGGTTTGAGTATTTCAGAAGCTGCTGATCTCCTGGGGTTTTCACACACAACAGTCTCTAGAGTTTACACAGAATGGTGCAGAAAACAAAAAACACTGAGTGAGTGAGCGACAGTTCTGTGGGTGGAAACAAACGCCTTGTTGATAAGAGAGGGTCAGAGATCAGAACATGGACAGATTGAGCAGTTCGAGCTGCCAGGAAGGATATAGTAACTCATATAATCACTCTTTACAACCGTGGTGAGCAGAAAAGCATCTCAGCATGCAACAGCAGAACACACTGGGTTCCACTCCTGCAGCCAAGAACAGGGATCTTAGAACCAAGAACACGTTCCTATTAAAGTGGCCGGGGAGTGTGTGTGTGTTTATATAATCATTCCCTCAGGTCTCATTCTTGCTCCAGGGATGTTTTTTGTACAGTAATTTTATTAACCCCTTGAAGTGAAGTTGGTTTCCCACTTGTAATGAGATCACCGATGTCTTTAGAGCGTCACTGTTTCACTGTATTTAAATAAAATGAGTCGGCACCACAGAATAAAACATTTTAAACCAAACTTTTACACATTTCTCTCTTCTTCACCAATCATGGGGTCTGATTCAGGAGTCAGAAAACTATGGTATTGTTTTTTTTCTTTTCTAATGGAGCTGTTCAAGAAAAAAAAAACAGTGGCACAAAGCTGTAATTATTCTTTTAAACCAAGACGGCCTTTTGATTTCATAAAATCAGTGAAATTTAGTTCCGTCTGAAATGTGGTGATTGTGATATCTGTTTATTTCTGTAATATCTCACAAAATATCGGCCATTCTGTGGCTGGGAAGTTATTTAATTTGAGGGGATTAAAGCAAATAATGTGCATGAAATCGCTCGCTTGGCGCAGTCAAGCAGACAGAGAAAGTCCGTGTGCGCATGCGCAGGTTTACCTTCTTCTTCTTCTTTTGGGTTTTACGGCAGCTGGCATCCACAGTGTTGCATTACTGCCATCTACAGGTTTCCCTTTGAGCGTGCACTGACAGTTCCATCATTCTGTCGCTAAACGAACAGCTGATCACACCGAGGTGCTCGCTGAGCGCCCATATTTATTAGTTTGGTCCTGCGTTTCCTTTCCTTCATATAGAACATAACGTCTTTTCTTCTCGCTTTCTTTCCGTTACTGTAGTCGCTCTTTCACGTTTCATTTGCACACTCGCGTCCTCCATTTTTCTCTCCTGTTTCAAATTTGTATCCCACAATGCCTTGCGTGAACGGGGAAAGCCCACCACGGTGATGCATGATGTAGTATCTTGAATTGGGTCATGGTGAAGCAGGAAAAAATAACTGTTCTACTAAAAAAAAAACTAATAAAATTGGAAGTCTGTGATTCGAATTCAGTAGCTTTCGGTCACTAAACAAAAATAATTGTTTGTCAGGAAAATTCTTTTTATGACCTACACTTGAAAAATCTGAAAGGCACTTTAACTTTAATTGGGACTGAATCGTTAGAGATTATTTGATGTTTTGTTCTTCAGTTCATTTTCACACCATTACTGGAATCATACAGAGTACAGAGCAGCCGCCGAGGAGTACACGTCCCAGAACACACACACATCATGTTCACACTCACCGTCTTACTGAATACACACATCTGCACTCAGTCACAACCACAGCCATACTCACAGTACCTCAACACACACTCCACACACTTCCGCTTTGTGAAGTATACGCTCTGTGAATTTTCCAGTCGTTACCAGACCTTTGTTTTGTGATTGTTATTTCACTTTGATCTTGTTTCTGGTTTCTTCAGCTCACTCTTTCCTGTCCGTGTTCATGTTTTTTTGCTAATCGCCTGACCATCGCCTGCTCCATGCCTCTTTTTGAATTACATCTTTGTATTGATCACCTAGTTTAATAAAGCCCTGTTTACCTGCACTCATGTCCAAAGCTGAACACCTGACATTAGATCACTGGTGGGACGGACTCACTGCACTAACGTCTAACGTTCTGTCATAATCAGGTGTATCAGTGCGTACATTCTGTTTCAAAAGATGATGAAGAAAAGTGTTCTGTATCATCCAGAGGTCCAAGTACACAGCATCCAAGAGGCAAGAGAGCAAAATTGTCCATGCTTTCTGGGTGGGAGGAGCTTACTCTGTGGGCATCTGTGAGCTCATGTATGCGGAAGAGGGCGGATAGCGCTTTCCTCAGAGAGCATTACGTTGCTCTGTGGTGCAGCATGAGCAGCAGTGAGTGGAAGCACATGTTAACCTTTAACTGTTCATGAAACTTAGCTTAACTGTTAACAAGCTTAGCTGTTGCAGGACAGAGAGGAGTTGGAAATTGAAGGAGTTGGTGATCAAATTAAGGAGAAAATGGCAAAAATAAATCAATAATAAAAGTGACATTTTGTGTATAAATGATAATACACTGTACAGCGTGTGCACTGTATTATGGTCTCATGTTTCTTCATTTTGTTCTGTGTTTATGCACAGTTCAGGAATGTTTTTTTGCGCTATGCAGCCCCTTATGTGTGACATGACCTTTGACCTTTGAGAATTTTGAATGCAACTGTGTCCAATCTGAGGCTCGACGTCAGAAACATCACGGAGCATGACTTCATTCTGAAGCAGCAGAGCGATGAAATGTGGAGGTAAGTGAGCGTGAAATGGAGAACACATCATCTCATTTTTATTTATTACTGTTTATTTGTCATACTTTATCTGTATGAGTTCACACTCTGTCTCACCCTCTGTCTCACCCTCTAAACACAGTCAGACAGACCTGTCGCAGCACTAAAATAAAATGTTAGTAGCTGAATGTAATGGATTTTATTTCAGATAATTTTGCACATGGTGATAAAAAACATCACTCATCATAGCTATTGATGCGGTGTGTATGCTTACGATGAAATTGTGTGTGTGTGTGTGTGTGTGTGTGTGTGTGTGTGTGTGTAGTTCCTCATTTAAGGACTTTCATTTCGACCAGTGTTTCCAATGCCAGACCTGCGGGTGCACTTCACTGTTCTCCTGCTGTCACACACCTGAGTCAGCTTATTAAATGCAGTCGAAATAAACAAGTCAGGTGCGTTAGAGACGAGAAATCACTGAAGAACGCCGTGCATCTGATTAGCAATCACAGATTTAGCACAGACAAAGCTAAAAGCGCTTAAAGGTGAGAAAATCTCAGAATTCAGGTTACAATTTTGTAACATTCTCTTCACTTTATCTGATGTGTTCATGGATTTACAGCATCATGCTGGTACACGATCAACGCCCTCCTGGTGGAAACCTGTCTCTCTACGTCCAGTCATGAAGACTCAGATGGTTTGTCTCCATCAGATGGGACAACGCAGTCAGCATTCCTGGTTTCATGATGATTTTTCTGTATTAAACCGATTCAGAGCATCGCTAGATTTTCTTAGTGCAGTTAAACACCGATAAACAGTCAAGATCGCGTCAAACTGCACTTTAATTAACAACCAAGTAAACATTTAGGCTGAACATTAACAACAAATGTCATAAAGTATAGTGTAACATCTTCCATCTCATTTAACTGCTGCTTTAATCCAAAGAGACAGGAAACATGCTGGGATTTGAACTTCCATCAGTCGCTCATATTTAAGGAGGGACTCATTACTGAGACACGCAGGTGTGAATGATGTGTGCTTCTGGTGAAATCACTGGTCCTGAAAGCTCGAGTCCCTCAGTGTCACCCTCCTGACAGCTCAATGAGCAACGTTATTTACACAGAGGACGGGATCTACAGGAGGGGTTTTTTCCCACCATTAGATCTCATTAAACTCAATGATTAAACCCATAACCCCTCTCTCCCAACCCCTAACTCCTTACCTCTATCCTCTGGATCAGAGTAACTCGTTAAATCTGACCAAACTAGCCGAGTGAGATTGGGTAGCGATGCACAAAACCCACACATCTTTCTTTTTAAAAAAGTAGACTCGTGATCCAAGTGAAACATCTGGCACTGCTGAAGCATCACCAGAAATCAGGCCACATCTGGTCCTTCTCATCAGGAACCCTTTCAAAACAAAAGACAGTTCATACAGTGAGTTCAGGACAATTTTAATCAGACGTTTTATCCACTGACCCCACTTTATTGGCTTTATTATTAAAATGACTCAAAGTGACACTAATATTAAATCTACACAACTGGTTTTGGAGACGTTCTCATTTGAGTTTTATTCTTCTTTACCTCTGGGGAAAACAGTAAAAAATTTATGACTCATCCTGTACTAGTCTTGTGTTTATCCAATAAAATGTTCTCTAGAAAATATAAGCTCCGCCCCTAGAAGTGTGTCCTACTCTACAGAAGCAGCTTGTTAGCAGTAAATATGCCTTTTGTTTGTTGTTTATTTATGTGGAAGTGGGTGGAGTTTGTGTGCATTTGTGGGAGGTTTCGTGATTTTTTTTTCAGAGCTGTGATT
>NC_083580.1:1164641-1186286 GCF_027579695.1 Neoarius graeffei | reverse complement strand
AGTGCACTCTCTCTCTCTTTCTGTCTCTCTCTCTCTCTCTCTCTCTCTCTCTCTCTCTCTCACACACACACACACACACACACACACACACACACAGTGCACTCTCTCTCTCTTTCTGTCTCTCTCTCTCTCTCTCTCTCTCTCTCACACACACACACACACACACACACACAGTGCTCTCTCTCTCTCTCTCTCTCTCTCTCACACACACACACACACACACAGTGCACTCTCTCTCTCTCTCTCTCTCTCTCTCACACACACACACACACACACACACCGGCGCGCGCGCACGCAGCAGCAGCAGCAGCAGTATTCTGCGCGCGCTGTCCCGGTGGAGCGGAGCATCACAGTGAACCGCGACACCGCGCCGCTTTCCCCCGCAGCTCCACCGCCAGAGAGAGAGAGAGAGAGAGAGACCTTCATCGCCGTCATTTTATCATCAGCATCCTCCTCACCCTCCTCCTCCTCCTCTTCATCATCATCATCAGCAGCAGCGAGAGCAACAGCACGAGCGGCTTCTCCTCCTTCTCTTCTCTTCTCTTCTCCTGGAGCCTCGATGTAAAAACTGCAGCTGAGATTTTTTTTTTGGAGAATTTTTCCGTCACTGCAGAAGAGAAGTGCTTTCATCTGTAAGTGCACACGGGGGTGAATTTACACCGTTTCTTCTTTTTTGGGGGGAGGGAAAGAAAGAAGGAAGGATGAGGTGGTGGAAGGTTAAAGTCAAAAGAGCATTTTAGATTTTAGAAAAAAAAATCCGCAGTAAGCTTTCCTTATAAACCAGAGGGAGGAGAAACGGAGGGAATACAGCGGGCTCTTTGGTGTGTGTGTGTGTGTGTGTGTGTTGTGCGATGGCATGCACATGCATGTTTTACCAGCACGGGTTCCTTCCAGTGTGTGTGTGTGTGTGTGTGTGTGTGTGGCACGACACACAGGTGCTTTTAACGGCAGCGTCGCGTTTCAACTTAATGCGCGCAGAAGCACATTTCTTTTCTTTTCTTTCTTTATTTTAAAAAGATCTCATTTCCTTCCCGTTCAGTCGTGTCTGATGGTCAGGAATCAGAAATGCTGAATCTGTGGGATTTGCGGGATTTGGGATTTAATCCCGCATTTGACTAAATTTCCCGAGTGCGCGTGCGCCAGAGGAGGACAGGAGGAGAGGATTCTCCATTCCAGCGCGTGCAGCTCCGAATTTACTGCACATGTAATGTTCTCAAGTCTTTCCGTGTGTGTGTGTGTGTGTGTGTGTGTGTGTGTGTGTTTGCACTGACTCAGTCATCATTGGCACTGCAGTCTCTCCCCGGTGGCATTTCCCTGATCTGATCGCGGATGTGGAGAACCGAGGAGCTCTGGGGCTCCACAACGCTTTCACTGCTCATTTTATTAATCCACTAACGAGGGGGAAAAACCGCGCGCGCCTGTCTGTCTGTGTGTGTGTGTGTGTGTGTGTGTGTGTGTGTGTGTGTGTGTGTGTTGAAGGCATGCATGCAAATGGTGGTCTCATTGCATGAACGTGCAGCTTTCTCTTGCTACACACACACACACACTCACACAGTACACACCAGTCCTCCAGTGTTTCTGTAGAGATAATAAAAGCAAAATATAATTTTCTGTTGGAAAGAGTTTGTCAGAGAGCTTTAGCACAGACATCAAGGATTATTATTATTATTATTATTATTATTATTATTATTATTATTGTTGTTGTTGTTGTTGTTGCTGCGTACCTGATGGACTGCTATGATAATCAACACTTTATTCATTTTCTTCCCCTTCTCCAGTATGACCATGCGTGTGTGTGTTGTGTTTATACTCATTAACACCATGTGCAGATTTTTGAGTTAAATATTAAGGGTCAGAAAATAAGACATAAAAGTCTTATTTATATCAGAAAGCGAAAAGAAAACTCTTAAAGACCCCTGTATTAATCTCTGCCCCGTTTCAGGGCCGGGACCCTTCAGTATATATCCTTTACCTGGAGATGTAAACGTATACAGCATATCTTTACTTTATTACTCTAAAAGCTCATTAAAGGCACAGTATTATGGTTCCTGAAGGTTCACTTCTGCACCTTGGATCAATTTAACGTACAAAACATTCACATCAGGAGATAAAATCCAAAAGTTCAAAATGAGTAAAGATGCAGATCAATCAGTGTCATACTTTTTCCCTTTTTAAAAACAGCTTTATTGGCCTTCAAACAACAAAACTACAAATTTATAAGACACGCAAATCAGACAAAAAAGCCATGGGGAAGAAAACAAGAAAGGAAGGTTCAAAAGGGTCGGCACAAATGGGACCTCGTGTCCCATGCAAAGGACCCTCCCAACTAAAACGTTAAAAATCTCCAAGGACTTAGACAAAAAGAAAAACACAAGTAAAATCTATTGTTGCCAACGGCAACCACAATTACGACAGAGGCTCCATGAGCAAGGCCTATCAGTATCAGAAAATTAATTAACTGATCCTTGTGCCCATTAGTGACAAAAACCTTGAAAGATTTTAAACTAAGGAAATTACCAAGTGGAGCTAATTTGCATATGAGGTTCCAGAGTTCCCGCAACCCTGTAGAACAGGAGAAGCGGCTACAGATAATGGATGGATGGATGGTTCCAGGGTTTCACACTGCAGTTAGAAACAGAAGACTGAAAAGTAGCAGTTTTACAGCAAAATGTTTCTCAGTACTTAATTTCATTGGACCGGGATCATCATGTGCGACCACAACTTACATATTTTAAGAAACTAGTATCAGTGTCAACGTGTCCATATAAAACCCTATAAAGAAGCCGTATAAGGAGTGAAGAGTGAAATTTAGGAGTCATTTTATCAAATATTATAAAACACTGATATAAAAAATAAATCAGCGTCCTGACACAAGGTGGAATGAAGGTTGAAGCAGGACCTGAGGGTGAGGGGTGTGTTAGGTGGGAACACTAGACCTGCTGCTCACACAGGCCTTTAACTCCATCTAAAATCTGGATTATTTTACACAGAGTTCCCTGAAATGAAATCGCAGAGAAACGGCGATGTTGCGCTGACGCTGTTCGACAGATCAGGACAAACTCTGAGTGTTGAACTGTGATGGAATTAAACATGACGGAGTCAGAAACGCAACTGGGCGTGGTCTCAACTGGAAGATTAATATACATATATCACTAGCTCCTCAGAATTCTGGCTCTGACATTCCTCAACCACAGCTACATCACTCCAGTTCATCACTCAGTTAACTAATGTTCATGGTCTTTGTTTTTGTCCCGTCAGCTTCACATCTGATCACTTCCTGCACACGTAATGTTTTTGCCGGATCTCAGTCCTGACGCCTGTAATATTATCATTAACGTTAGCAGATGTGTTAGCATTAGCACTGCTGTTCTATCCTCAGTCCTGAATATTCCAACACATTCACACATGCAGTGCACAAAGAGACATCGCAGATCTTCAGTGCTTCAGGTTCAGCCTTGCTGGATGAAGACTGAACCATTTTTAAGGAGATGTTGGAGTGATAGATTCAGGTGTTATGGGATATCAGCTTTCATTCACACCTGAAAGGAAAAACAAAGTGTTTTTATTCAGTTTTTTTTCTATACCTGATAGTTACTCTGAACATCTCTACTTCCTGAATGTATTTAATCTTTTTTGAGTATCTTCTCAATCCTTAGATTATTCCTCAATTCCTTAGTATTTCTTCTAAGTTACAAAGTTCCTTATTCACTTTATTTTGTGTAAAATCCTTCCTTCTCATCTGCATTTTTTATACTTCTCCTAAATCCAATAATTATTAGTATATTCCATAGTTCTCTATTCAAAGCCTGAATTTCTAGTTTATCTCCGTGTCCTTAAGTCCATCCTCAGGTTCCTCAGTTGTTCCTCCAAACTGTAGTTCCTGATTCAGTCGTTTTCTAAATTCCTGTCCTTTGTCATATTTGCTATCACTCTATCCCCTAGTTTCTTTGCATTTCTCATAAGAGCTCGAGATCCTTCATGCTTTCTTCTCGGTCTCCTAGTCCCTGATATGTCCCATACATCCTTAGAAGGTTCTAGTGTGTTCCCAGGATCCTACTTCATTCCCAAATTCCTTAGTAATTCTATTATTTCCACATTTTCTGGTAAATCATATTGTTCTTGAACTCTCCAGTAGGGAACTGAGTTCCTTATTGACTCTTCTAAGATATAACAAATGATAGTTTCTTTGAATCTTTTAGGATTTTGAGGTCCCATTTTTCCTTAAAGTACAACCCCGATTCCAAAAAAGTTGGGACAAAGTACAAATTGTAAATAAAAATGGAATGCAATGATGTGGAAGTTTCAAAATTCCATATTTTATTCAGAATAGAACATAGATGACATATCAAATGTTTAAACTGAGAAAATGTATCATTTAAAGAGAAAAATTAGGTGATTTTAAATTTCATGACAACAACACATCTCAAAAAAGTTGGGACAAGGCCATGTTTCCCACTGTGAGACATCCCCTTTTCTCTTTACAACAGTCTGTAAACGTCTGGGGACTGAGGAGACAAGTTGCTCAAGTTTAGGGATAGGAATGTTAACCCATTCTTGTCTAATGTAGGATTCTAGTTGCTCAACTGTCTTAGGTCTTTTTTGTCGTATCTTCCGTTTTATGATGCGCCAAATGTTTTCTATGGGTGAAAGATCTGGACTGCAGGCTGGCCAGTTCAGTACCCGGACCCTTCTTCTATGCAGCCATGATGCTGTAATTGATGCAGTATGTGGTTTGGCATTGTCATGTTGGAAAATGCAAGGTCTTCCCTGAAAGAGACGTCGTCTGGATGGGAGCATATGTTGCTCTAGAACCTGGATATACCTTTCAGCATTGATGGTGTCTTTCCAGATGTGTAAGCTGCCCATGCCACATGCACTAATGCAACCCCATACCATCAGAGATGCAGGCTTCTGAACTGAGCGCTGATAACAACTCGGGTCGTCCTTCTCCTCTTTAGTCCGAATGACACGGCGTCCCTGATTTCCATAAAGAACTTCAAATTTTGATTCGTCTGACCACAGAACAGTTTTCCACTTTGCCACAGTCCATTTTAAATGAGCCTTGGCCCAGAGAAGACGTCTGCGCTTCTGGATCGTGTTTAGATACGGCTTCTTCTTTGAACTATAGAGTTTTAGCTGGCAACGGCGGATGGCACGGTGAATTGTGTTCACAGATAATGTTCTCTGGAAATATTCCTGAGCCCATTTTGTGATTTCCAATACAGAAGCATGCCTGTATGTGATGCAGTGCCGTCTAAGGGCCCGAAGATCACGGGCACCCAGTATGGTTTTCCGGCCTTGACCCTTACGCACAGAGATTCTTCCAGATTCTCTGAATCTTTTGATGATATTATGCACTGTAGATGATGATATGTTCAAACTCTTTGCAGTTTTACACTGTCGAACTCCTTTCTGATATTGCTCCACTATTTGTCGGCGCAGAATTAGGGGGATTGGTGATCCTCTTCCCATCTTTACTTCTGAGAGCCGCTGCCACTCCAAGATGCTCTTTTTATACCCAGTCATGTTAATGACCTATTGCCAATTGACCTAATGAGTTGCAATTTGGTCCTCCAGCTGTTCCTTTTTTGTCCCTTTAACTTTTCCAGCCTCTTATTGCCCCTGTCCCAACTTTTTTGAGATGTGTTGCTGTCATGAAATTTCAAATGAACCAATATTTGGCATGAAATTTCAAAATGTCTCACTTTCGACATTTGATATGTTGTCTATGTTCTATTGTGAATACAATATCAGTTTTTGAGATTTGTAAATTATTGCATTCCATTTTTATTTACAATTTGTACTTTGTCCCAACTTTTTTGGAATCGGGGTTGTATCTACTGCAGTCCCTTGTTCCTGAGGGTTCATTTTATTTCCCAGTTCCTTTGTATTTATTGTGTTTCCAGGATTTCTGTCTCCCAGTTTCTGCTAAATAATATCTTTCTTTCAAATGTCTCCAAAGGAACCCTAGAATTTTTAACATTTCTTCTTTTTTCCTAAGAATGACAGTTCCTTAGAATTTTTGTAGGATTTCTAGGATCCCTAGTTCCTGGTACTGTTTATACTATAGTTCTTTACAAGTTGTCCTGGGTTCTCTAGATTCTACTTTATTTCCTAGAGCTTTAGTGAACCATGGTTCTGTCATACAGCATTTCTCCAGAACTTTGTCTCCTAATGACAGTAGTTCTTTAGTATTTTCAGAAGAACTCTACTTCGTTAGTAGATGTAGCATTTCTAGTTCTCCCCGTTCCTGGTATATCCTATATGTCCTTAATGTTTCTACTAGGTGTCCGAGATCCTACTGTATCACCAACTTCCTTATTATTTCCCCGAAGCCCATACATCCTCATTACATCCCATAATATTTCTCAAGTCCCCTAGTTCCAAACTCTTCCCCTAGTTCCTTCTGTTTCATTCCCTAGTTCCTCATTAGTTCCTGAGTCCATAGCTTTGTCCGTAGTCATGAACTCCATCTTGGATATTTGGAGATGGAAATAATATGTTCAGATCTACAGAGATGATTGTTCAGTTCTGTTTTTTGCATCTTTTTTAACCCCAGTCCTCAGGTGATCTGTGTATAATGTGCATTCTGTTTGCTTTCTGCAGTGAAGACTTGTTCTTCAGGAATGATGTGGGCTCGACTGGGAGTGGCGTGGATCTGGGCCTGGTTACTGGCGGTCAACGTTCTGGGGAAAAGGTACGTTCTTACGTGATACAACTCTGATGATGATCAACATAAACGATGTCCAATGTGGAAAATAATTTCTGATCTTCTTAAGGCTGTTGGTTTTGTACTTTGCACCATCGTACAGCAGCGACGGTGTGGCACTTCCTTCTTCCTGTTGAGTCGGGATTAAAGATATGATTATTTTAATACATGAACAGGAAGTGCAGCATGTGGAAGGTTGAACGAATAAAGCAGCAGGTGAAAGTTGGACGTTGGTTGGAAGACGTGCTGCTGGATGGAGTGATGGAGCAGGCTGATCGATATTAATCTCCGGGAGGGGATGGGGTTTGATGAGTAAACCATGTCTGAGATTGAATTTGAGTTTTGAAAACAGTGGGAAATTATGGCGAAATAATGCAGGAACTCAAATAAAAAGGGTGTGGCTTCAAATGTCCTGGTTTGGATGAGAAAATTCTCTGAAGTGTGAACAGGGGGGTGGAGCAAAATGACCAACAAAGATACAGTTCTGTAGCTGTAATTTATCAAAAGCAAAACATTTCCACAGTGTCACTTTGGGTGATTAGCATTTAGATCATCGCTAATGCTAATGCTAGATATTCTTCCAAAATGGCATTTTTTTTCTGCGTGAATCACAAACATTCCATTAAAGATATTGTTTCTTTGGTATTTAAAGTATTACTGTACTGTTTTGGTGTCTAGCATGCTGGCTAGTAATAAATACGAGACTTTAAAAAAAGGATGAGAAAAATCATGTGAAACCTTTAAACGTTGAACAAACAGAAGGTGAAATTATTCCTCTGGAATCTGCTGGATTATTCATGAATTTGAATTGAAATTATTTCCAGCTGTAGCTCTTGCACATGTGATGTGCGCTAAATTCCATCAGAACCACACTGGTTACATGATGACATCACTCAAAACAAAGCGGGGTTTTTTTGTTTTTTTAATTGTTGGTATTAGAACACAAATGATGTACAGATATTTTCTACAACTAGAAAGTAAATCATTTTATATTTGCGTTTCTGTGCAGCACGGCTGAGTATTTCAGCACGAGTGTAAATGTTAGCATTAGCACACACCCTGGCTGAGGGTCTGAGAGGGTCACTGACCTGTCAATCATCGTGATGCGAATCAATCCATGCTGTCGGCGAGTTCATGTGTAGACCGTAGGGGTGTGAAGTAATGACATGGTCTGTATCTTTATTCAGGTTTAAACCAAAGAATATTCACTACTCGGCCTCGTGGAGTCTGTGTATCATCCGTTCAGTGAAAAAAAAACAGAAAAACAGAGCTGTTTTCTGAATGTAGCCCTTTACGTGCTGGGCTAATCTATACTCTGAGTACGATGCTCCTGATTATTGGTGTATATTTAACAGTTATTCAACGAAATGGAGTCGTACATGAGCTGATAGCCGACGAGGCGCGTAGCGCCGAGATTGAGTGGAATAACTGTTTTATTCTCTCCACATTCACTGAATTTTGAGAAACAGAGCATTTTTATTTTTATTTTTAGCAAATTCAATAAATAATTATACAAAATGTCTGACAAAATCATTTCTGCTTAGAATGTAAACAAACTGGTGAAATGACAGGAGCAATTTGTGAAAAATGCAATAATAATAATTCTTGGAAAATAAAAAAAGATATGTTCTTATTGGGTGCTCCGGTTTCCCCCACAGTCCAAAGACATGCAGGTTAGGTTAACTGGTGACTCTAAATTGAGCGTAGGTGTGAATGTGAGTGTGAATGGTTGTCTGTGTCTATGTGTCAGCCCTGTGATGACCTGGCGACTTGTCCAGGGTGAACCCCGCCTTTCACCCGTAGTCAGCTGGGATAGGATCCAGCTCGCCTGCGACCCTGTAGAACAGGATAAAGCGGCTACAGATAATGAGATGAGATGAGATGTTCTTATCATCAAATCTTTTGATTCCATATTTTGTTGCTTTTTTGTATTTTTGTGGTTTTGTTTTCGAGTAGAGTTTTTATTTCATCCTCGGTTGGTTCAGCAACACGCTCCGCCATTTTGTTTTTTTTCTACTCACAGTATATGAGCTGATATCCTAGTAGTAGAGTAGCCAATCAGAGTGCGTGATTGCTCATATCCAGTGAATGTGGAGAGAATAAACTGAATTATCGATGTATATTATGACAGTTTGTCTGTTTTGAGCTGGAAGAAAGGAGAAGTGAACTGACAGCCTTGTGGAAAAGTCTGTGTTGAAACAACGCTGAGTCGACAGAATCATTGTTCATCAGTCCAGTCACTGACGTTTCAGATTGTCATCCACTTTTTTTCTCACGATTGAGGCCATCTTTAGTAAAACATCTTTATTAAGACGCTCACAGCTGAGAATTTCTCCACGCTGGTTTGAGACAGAAGTTTACGTCGTTCCATCATCAGCGATCACACACAGGTACACTGATCACTGATGACATTTTTCTGATGTATTTTAGCTATCTTCACCCAGCAATCTCCCCCTGCTAATGACCTTTACACACGTGTGTGTGTGTGTGTGTGTGTGTGTGTGTGTGTGTGTGTGTGTGTGTGTGTGTGTGTAAGATTGTCACTTTTTCTTGTCTGATGCTAAAACTGAAATCTGGAGTATGAGCCGATATCACGACCTGTCTGATGTTTATTTCTTATTCTGATATTTCTTCATTTATTTTAATAACGACAAAACCACAGCTTTCACACTGCAAATATTATACATACACTATACAGCCAAAAGTATGTGCACCCCTGACCATTACACCCACATGTTCCTGTTTGTTGAACGTCTCGTTCCAGATTTATTCCTCTTTCCTGTTATGATGAGCTCCAGTCTTCTCCTCTCTTCTCAGAAGGCTCTGCAGCAGATTTCGGGGCGTGGCTGTGGGTGTGTGTGTGTGTTCATTCAGTTCAGCTAGAGGAGCGTTAGTGAGATCAGACCCTGATGTGTGTGAGGAGGTCTGGGGTGCAGTCGGTGTTCAGTGGGGTTGAGTTCAGTCAGGGCTCTGTGCAGAACACTCGAGTTCTTCACTCCAACCTTCACACACCACGTCTTCACGGAGCTCGAGGTATGTACAGGAGCATCGTCCTGCTGGAACAGGTTCGGACTCTGAGTTCCAGTGAAGGGAAACTGTAACGTTACAGCAAGCAGAGACGTTCTGTACAACTGTGGGGTTTAAACTCTGTGGGAACAGTTTGGAGAAGAAACACATGAGGGTCTGATGGTCAGGGGGCACATACTTTTGGTTCTATAGTTTATAATAGAAATCAATCCTAACAAAAAATACAATCAAGTCTCTTTATGTGTAAACATTTCCAGTGTTATTATTATTATTATTATTATTATATATTTTCTAAATCTAATTCAAATATGTCTATTTGCTACAGGATCAGATTTTTTTTCTTATGAAATCTGATTCACCATTTTTGTTGTTGTTGTTGTTGTTGTGGTTGTTTTTGGCCCAATACTGATTGTGTACTGCCCGTGTCCGTCATATCTGTGTTTGTTTAGAAGACGTTTAGAAGATCTGTTCAATCTGAATAATCAATTGGGTTAGTACACACATCAGTGTGTGTGTGTGTGTGTGTGTGTGTCCTCTCAGATTAGCTGTTGTGCTGCAACTAAATTTGTAGGAAATGAAGTAAAAGGTTTTGCTTGGCTTTCGTCTGGGTGTTTCAGACTGAGATCTGTTCTAATCAGACGTCTCCTCTGTTAAACGCTTTACATGTCACACTGAAACTGCACCTGAATCACCGCTGAGATGTTCGCGTCCCACAAGCACGTGATTAAATTAGCATTTTGGGTCATGAAGATGGTGGAGAACCCCCACCCCACCCCCACCCACCCACCCACTGTGATAATGCGGGTCTTCGAGCAAAATGGCGAGACCTGGATCCTGTCCCTGCTGATGCGTTCTGTACGTCCTGCTCAAAACCCTGAAACATGAGATTTCAGACATGCTTAATTTCTCTTCACTGTTCGTAACTAAGCAACATCTGTAAACAGGAAGTAGGAATGTGGAATGTGTTCACATGAACAGAATGAGCTTTTATAAGACGTGTATTAGATGTTAGATCGGATGGACGTCTTGGTGGAGAGTTTCAGCCGGACTCTCTTCACACCGAGCCGTATCTGTTTAACCCAATCACAGACTCAGCACTCGGATCTCCTGAGCGTCAGACAGACATTTACATTCCAGAAGTGCTCCTGTAATGCCATAACAAGGTTATGACATCGTTATAACGAGGTTATGGCACTACAGCGTGTGAGTTTAAGCTCCTGTCTGCAACCATGGAGGACAAAAACCCTCATTTATTCAGCGTGAAAGAAAAAACCTCAGATGGATGGTGAGGGAGATGATTTAACACAGGAAGGTAAGCAATCTAAAACTCGGAACTTCTGTATGAATCTGATTTGGGGGCGGGGCTGCGTATGACTTCCGTTTGTGATGTCAGTTTGGAACCAATCACATCTGACATGTGAATTATTCACAGAGCTCCTCACGCGCAGAGCGGCGCTCCATATGGAAGAGAATATGGAAAAACATCGGCCTGAGTGTTGATGGGTTTTGTGACCGTATGAGTTCCATATGACGTCCGTGTCCCACCACAGGGAACCTGATCAGAAGTGCAAGGCAACGTATCTCATAAACATTTGACTACTAGACAACGAGATTTTTATCTTTATTTCCATAAGATAGATGGGTTTTTATCCAGCACTTATTTTAATTTGCTTTTTAAAAAATAACATGGGATTATTTACTAACGCATTTTACACTCATCTGGAGCTCTGCTTTCAAGCAGTACATAAATATTTAACAATTACTCACTGAAGACGAGGTGAATATCAGTGAATAATAAGCGAGACAAAGGCGGGGTTATTATTTAAATAATATTGTCTGGCTTTTTTTGTGGTCTATCAGATATATTCCATTCAGCGAGCATGATACTGAACAAGTCGAAGACGAGTAGCTGAATGGAATATATCTGATAGACCACGAAAAAAAGCCAGACATTATTATTATTATTATTATTATTATTATTATTATTATTATTATTATTATATATACACATTCCTTGTGGGTGTTCAATGTGTCTTTCTCTTTCAAAATTCTCTCAAAATCTTCTGTATTTTGAATATACAAAGCAAATCTGGTGGCCATGTTTGTTTACAAACTGTCCCAGTCACTCACTAGCGCAGAAGTTTTATGTCTCTGACGTGTGACGTCATGTTGTCTTGACAACCATGCAATAGCGTAAACCATATTCAACACTGGGGAGGCACGGTGGTGTAGTGGTTAGCGCTGTCGCCTCACAGCAAGAAGGTCCGGGTTCGAGCCCCGTGGCCGGCGAGGGCCTTTCTGTGCGGAGTTTGCATGTTCTCCCCGTGTCCGCGTGGGTTTCCTCCGGGTGCTCTGGTTTCCCCCACAGTCCAAAGACATGCAGGTTAGGTTAACTGGTGACTCTAAATTGAGCGTAGGTGTGAATGTGAGTGTGAATGGTTGTCTGTGTCTATGTGTCAGCCCTGTGATGACCTGGTGACTTGTCCAGGGTGAACCCCACCTTTCACCCGTAGTCAGCTGGGATAGGATCCAGCTCGCCTGCGACCCTGTAGAACAGGATAAAGCGGCTACAGATAATGAGATGAGAGATATTCAACACTCATTCTCCATTGGGTAGAGCGACATAATACACGTAGGCTAAGCGATACGCTAACAATATTGCATGCAATCAAACCAAATGAATGAAACCTGCTCGAAGGGAATAGAACATGTTTTTATTCCATGGAAAAAGTGTCCTGGATGGATAATAATCACTGATATTCACTGAGCCTGAGACGGATAATTGTTTTAGTATAAATACGCAGGTGATTATTTAAAAAATTAAAAACCATATTAAAATTACTTATTTCAAACTTCAAAATCTTCATGTAAGTGTAAGATGACGTCCTTCTCCTTGAGTTATTTATCAGCATTCTAACTTTTTACTCTTTACCGTTACCATGTCAACCACCATCTGCTCATTGCTAACATTAACTTGCTAGCAGGCTAATACGTCATATCATTACCACATCATTATCAAACTTCAAAATCTTCATGTAAGTGTAATAACTTTGCGGCGCAGACTTGTGTCACTGTTCTCTGCCAAATCACAAAAAATACTTTGTTCTGAAATCGCTAAAATAAATCCTAATTCCTCCTTACCTTTGAATAGTTTTAGACCAAACTTCAGAGCGTCTTTAGTAATCATCATCTGTAATTCTTCCTCACTTACGATGACGAAGTGATTGGACGCCATTTTGCCGATTCGCTCAAGGTGATTATCAAGAAATAGTTCGAATCTCTCAATCAATCAGAATGCATGATTTCCTATAATCACCTGTGTATTTATACTAAATATATATTAGATGATAATGATGTGGTAATGATATGACGTATTAGCCTGCTAGCAAGTTAATGTTAGCAATGAGCAGATGGTGGTTGACATGGTAACGGTAAAGAGTAAAAAGTTAGAATGCTGATAAATAACTCAGGGAGAAGGACGTCATCATTCTACGGCAGAAATCCGACTCAGGTGATTAATATGAGCTAGCAGGTATTTAACAGACCAGCTAACTTAGTTACTGTTAGTGATGTTCAGCTGATAGATGTCAGATGATGACTCTAACTCTGATCCTGACTCTGATTCTGACATCATCAGCACATTTTGGTTGCAGAAGTGCCGCTCTAATAACGAAACGATTACGATCTCATTATAACAAGGTTGTGTTTGTAACAGCAGGCCGTTCTGCGCTGATGGAGACTGTGTGTGTGTGTGTGTGTGTGTGTGTGTGTGCTGCACTGTTGCGGTACTGATGACCTGTAGATGGGGTTGCTGCACAATCTTTTTATAGCAGGACATGGCTGCAGCTCTCAGACACGTGTACTGACACGCTCACTCATCCCTCCATCCCTCACTCCTCTGAAGTGTATTGTGCAGTGGGTGTGGGTTTTATTATTCCTGCACAGGGGATTTGCTTGGGGGTGGAGCAGCCTGTGCAGTGTGGAGGAGTCAGCTGAGGAATTCTCATAATATTAGCATTATGCTAATGCTGGACAGAATGAGGTTCTGCTCCTCATCCTGCAGCTTCATATGACTCCTTTTCATATTGCTGCTGGTGTGTGTGTGTGTGTGTGTGTGTGTGTGTGTGTGTGTGTGTGTGTGTGTACTCTGTTCATGTATTTTCTCCTGAAGGTTTCTGTGTCAGTCTGCTCAACACCGTTGGTTTTATATTTTAGTTTTATGATGCATCAAAAAATACTCATTTCTGATTGGCTGAAAGGTGTTCATTTGGTTTTATGTAAATTAATTAATCACCAGCCAAAATCAGTGCTTATTGTTCTGTGTGAATGTAACAGTGATAACATTCATAAACAACATTATCTACAGTAAGTTAGCTGATGTTTGTGATGCTGCTCTGTTAGCGACTGGCAGGAATGTCAAGTTTCCAGATTTGCAAATTCATCTGCACTGAAAAAAGTGAAACAAAGCTGTTGTTCATTTAATGTATTTGTTTTCATTCCGGTGAATAAAAAAAAAATAGTTTGCTCCCATATTCAAAAGTTGTTTAAATGAATTAAAAATATTCAGGTTTAACAAAGATTATTTATAAATAATCTTTAAGTAATGAAACCAATGTATTTGGTGGCGCTGTGGCTCAGCCGACTAAGGCACCATGCCATAAATCTGGGGACCCGGGTTCGATTCTGACCCGAGGTCATTTCCTGATCCCTCCCCATCTTTCTCCAGCTCATTTCCTGTCTCTACACTGTCCTATCAAATAAAGGTGAAAAAATCTTTAAAAAAAACAATTTATTTATTTTAATTTAGGAAAATCTGAAATAATTGCTTTGGTTCAACCATCAGAAATTGGTTTACATGAAGTTAAATATTTCAGGTCAAATCAAATGAATTATTTATATTGTATAACACTACAATATTAGGTGTGATCGATTACCTCAATTTTTTTAATTTGAGCCAATGTTTAATTTTTTTCAGTGTGTATTCATAAAAGACAGGATTAAAATTAAAGGCATAAAGATGCTGAAAAACATTAAAAATGCATGACATGTTCATGTTTACAAAACTCTATTTTGCTTTCCTTGTATTTGAGTCAGTATAGATGACTCAAGAGTCAAATTCTTCAAAATTGATTCTGTCAAATGATTCTTCATCCAAATGATTCGGACACTGATTCTAATTCTAACTTTGACTCTCACAGTTCTGATCCTGTCTCCATTTCAGATATCAGGTCTGATTGCTTTCTGGCTCTCACATCAACTTTGACTCAAGCTGAATTTTGATTCTGATTCTGATTCACACTCCAGTTTCAATCCTGACACTGAATCTGATCTGATTCTGAGACTGAATCAGTTTGGGTGAAGCTGACATTTACGTTGTTCCTTTACTGTTAATAATGTAATCACTGTGATGATGTAAAAGTGTATGATTTACAGACTGCAGCCCATTAAAAACAGAGCTGTAACCATAGCAACAAGTATATCATAAACGCATAACTGTATTATTTATGGATAACGAGTCTTCTGTTGATTTATCATTGTTGTTTCTGAACGTCCTGATTCTGAGTGATCACTGCAGCTGTGATTGATTAAGAAGGGCCAACCAATGGAAAGAGAGAGTGGGTGGGGCTTAATGCATCTTGATTAGAAAAGATTAGCCAGGATAATAATGAAAATACATATTGTTTTAAAAGATTTCCCCAAATAGAACTAGAAAGTAAGCGAAATAAAAAGCCGGTGAGTTTATTTGTGTGTGAAAGTGGCTCTTCTGCTGATCGTTTATCAACACGGTGACGTTCAGAAAGCACAGAACCGCAAAAACCTTTTATTTCTCTGTCACAGCTCATCAGTTTGTTTAGACTGTTTCTGGGACCTGATTATAATAATGACACAAAAACAAAACGTTAATGTGTGTGTGTGTGTGTGTACATGTTCATGTTGCATTCATGATGTCATGTTCACATTTCCTGCTGTACATCTCTCTCTCTCTCTCTCTCTCTCCCCCCGATGCTCTGTAATCTCTTTGACCTTGCCGTGTCCTTGAAGGAAGGTGGTGTTTGTGTAGTGTTGCAGTCACACTGGGGTGTTTATTCACTCTGTCCACGTGCACATCAGAGGAGCTGATGCTGGATGCTGTAAGAGCTCTGATGTTATAAAAACACAAAAGCAGCTCATTATCACACCTGTTCATTCTGCAGAACACGTGTGAAAAAAGACAATCTGATCATAGAGCCGAGCGTTTAGAGGATAAAACCCCCACTGAACCCCTTCCTCGTTAAAAATTAACATCATCTTCAGCGTTTAGTTCATCTCTCATGAGTATGTTGGTGTATTCTCACTGTGTGTAACAGTTTCCTATATTACCCACAATGCTGTTCTCATAGTGGTGCAGTGGGATTTAGCACTCACTTCATCTCTACCTAAAGAGAGCAATGCGGCGGCGCTTTAGTGCTTTAGTCTGTCCTGCTTTCTCATCTCCTCATCTGTGCCCTCTGCTCAAACAGATCAGATTAAAATCTTTCACGCCAATGCTGCCACCATCGCCATCACCATCACTGTCACATCACCATCGTCATCGCCATCACCATCACCATCACATCACTATCGCTATCACCATCACTATCACCATAACCATCGCCATTACCATCACATCACCATCACTATTGCCATTACCATCGCCATCACATCACCATCACCATCACTATCGCCATCGCATCACATCACCATCACTATTGCTATCACCATCACCATCACCATCGCCATTACCATCACCATTACCATCGCCATCACATCACTCATCTCTGCCATCACATCACCATCACTATTGCCATCACCATCGCTATCACCATCACTATGGCTATCACCATCACCATCGCCATTACCATCGCCATCACATCACCATCAGCATCACCATCACCACCACCATTGCCATCACCATCGCCATCAGCATCACCATCATCATCATCATCGCCATCACCATCACTCATCATCTCATAGATCTCTGCCTCACTGAGCTGAGTTGCTGCATCGCATTCTGAACCACGCCTTTTCTCCAACATCCATCTCCTTCACGTCTACACTGAGTTTCTCATTCATATGACTTTTTGAGAGAATATTGAAAACTGACTTTGAGATTATTTCATTTTTTTCTCCCTTTAAACACCATCTTGAACAGAGTGAAATGTATTGAGTGTTTCCATTGATAAGATATTTATAAGATTATTAAATCTATTTATAGATTTTACTCATGACTTTTTTTTACTATTACTAATTTCAAACTTAAATCAGTTCTATTAGCAGATCATTTTAATGATTTATTTTGAAGCATTATTTCTCAATCTGCAAATAGAATCAGAGGATTTAAAACATGACATGAGTAAAAGTGTGTGAAAACATAAACCTGATTAATCTCATATTTGGTTTAGAATAATGTCAAAAAACTAAAATTAATATTTTCATTTCCTTTATTTATGTATTTATTTACAGTGAAAGCTTTATTTGCACAATGGAATCAGAATAAAGTGAAATAATGAATATAAACCTAAATGAGATTTGCATATGAGGAAATTTTAATAGTTCATTTAAATTCAATTCTATTTTGTTGTAAAGTGCTCTTAACAATAAATGTATGAATTTATCAATTTATTCCTAATGAAAAAGCCTGCGGCGATGGTGTTGAGGAAAAACTCCCTGAGACGACATGAAGAAACCGTGAGAGGAACCCGATTCAAAAGCGAACCCAGAGAGAGAGAGAGAGAGCAGTGTGGATAAGACAGGGGTGATGTAGTCATGTCTTCTAGTTCTAGTAAGGACTCTTGCTGCTGCATTTTGAACTAACTGGAGCTTGTTTATGCACTTATTGGAACATCCAGACAGTAAGGCATTACAATAATCCAACCTGGAGGGAACGAAAGCATGAACTAATTTTTCCGCGTCATGTAGTGACATTAAATTTCTTATCTTAGCAATATTTCTGAGATGAAAGAAAGCTATCCGGGTGATGTTATCAATGTGAGTTTCGAATGAAAGACTGGGGTCAATAATCACTCCGAGGTCTTTTACTGCTGCACGTGAAGAAACAGAAAGGCCATCCAGAGTTACTGTGGAATCAGAAAACTTACTTCTAGATGCATGTGGTCCGAGTACAAGTACTTCAGTCTTGTCAGAGTTAAGCAGAATGAAGTTAATAAGCACCCAGTGTCTAATGTCCTTCACACATTCCTCAATTTTATTAAGCTGGTGTCTCTCATCGGGTTTTGCAGAAACATACAACTGTGTGTCATCAGCATAACAGTGGAAACTAATACAATGTTTACGAATAATATCACCCAGAGGGAACATATATAAAGAAAAAAAGCAGTGGACCCAAGACAGAACCTTGTGGAACACCAAACTTTACCTCAGTATGTCTAGAAATATCACCATTTACATCAACATACTGATAGCGATCAGTTAAATAAGAGCTGAGCCAGGAGAGGGCCGTTCCCTTAACTCCCACAACATTTTCTAGTCTATCCATTGGAATGATCAATGGTATCAAATGCTGCACTAAGCACAAGACAAAGCCCTGATCAGAGGCCAACAGTTGGTCATTTATTACTTTAACCAGCGCTGTCTCTGTGCTATGATGAGGCCTAAATTCTGACTGATACATTTAATGAATGTCACATGCTGCTCGGAGTAATTCCACCATTTCCAGCTGCTCTGCTCTCATTTTATTTCTGTATTTATGTTTTTATTCCCTCACTCCTGAGAAAATTACACATCAAATTTTCTTGTTTTTATTTTTTTAACTAATATGTAATAATTTCGGGTGGCACGGTGGTGTAGTGGTTAGCGCTGTCGCCTCACAGCAAGAAGGTCCTGGGTTCGAGCCCCGTGGCCGGCGAGGGCCTTTCTGTGCGTAGTTTGCATGTTCTCCCCGTGTCCGCGTGGGTTTCCTCCGGGTGCTCTGGTTTCCCCCACAGTCCAAAGACATGCAGGTTAGGTTAACTGGTGACTCTAAATTGAGCGTAGGCGTGAATGTGAGTGTGAATGGTTGTCTGTGTCTATGTGTCAGCCCTGTGATGACCTGGCGACTTGTCCAGGGTGAACCCCGCCTCTCGCCCATAGTCAGCTGGGATAGGCTCCAGCTTGCCTGCGACCCTGTAGAAGGATAAAGCGGCTAGAGATAATGAGATGAGATGTAATAATTTCAGTCTCCTCCAGATCAACAAATTGCTACCTCTGTTTTGTTTTTCTTTGTGCTACTTGCTGTATTTAGTCTCCTAGCACTAGCAATCCATAGTATACAGTACACTGTATCACATACACATCATTTGCACTGTTTAATACACACTTTTATTGCCTTCTTTATCAGCTCAAATCAGAATGGATCAGACGAGCAGAAGGACAACACCACCGTCTTCACCCGGATCTTGGACAGTCTGCTGGATGGCTACGATAACCGTCTCAGGCCAGGACTCGGGGGTACGTAAAGCATGAGACAGTTAATGTTAAAAGCATTTCTCACAGCGCTGACTGGAAAAAAGCTTGTCATAATAAATATTTTACTTTATAATTTATCTCTAATTATTATGATTATTATTATGATGATTATTTATTGATGCAGAATGCAATACTACATCTGAATAATATTTTAATCTCGGAATTGACGGTACTGTACACTGACCGAGTATCTCGCTCCGACAGAGCGCGTGACTGAGGTGAAGACTGACATCTTTGTGACGAGTATCGGCCCTGTCTCCGATCACGACATGGTAGGACTCTTTCACCTTCTGCTCAACCTCTCCTTCATCCTGTAGCGTGCACTTTCTAATGCTAACACTTTCTATTAAGGCCGTACGTACACTATAATGACTTAGGAATACATTCATAGCATGTTATAATGCATCCATAAAGAATTATACAGGCATTAGTGTTTAAAACTTATTATGTTGAAAATGCATTTATAAATTGATTATAAGTAGTGCTTATAATGCATTATATCTTCTCATGATGCATTATGGGAAGTGGAGTTTGGTGAATGTTCCTTCTAATGCATTGTGTTAATGATTTATGATGTGCAATAAGAATAGCTGTGAAGTGTAATGTGTTTTAGCGATGTGTCGAATGCCTTATGAATGAATTATAACATGATATGAAGGTGTTCATGGTTTATTACAGATCTGACCTTCATAGAAAGTGTTATCCACACTACATAGGATTCACTACATACAGCTGAGGTCACAAGTTTACATACACTCATCATGGATATCAAAGTGATGGTAATGTTGGTCTTTTAGTGATTCTCTGAATTGAGCTTTTTCTGTAACAGAATGATCACAACAAACATCTTTAATAGAAAAAAAAATAAGAACTTGGTTCACAAGGTTTAATTTATTTTTGATTTTCTGAATCAACACAGGGTCAAAATTATACATACAGTCACTTAATATTAGGTTAAATATCCCTGAGCGAGTTTCTCCTTCACCAGACGCTTTTGTTCGCCATCACCAAGCTTCTGTCAGAGTTCTGGTTGGATATTTGTTCTCTCTTCTGGACAGAATTGATAGAATTCAAATAAATGTGTGTGTTTTCTGGAACAGACTTGCGGCACGGTGGTGTAGTGGTTCGCACTGTCGCCCCACAGCAAGAAGGTCCTGGGTTCGAGCCCAGCGGCCGGCGAGGGCCTTTCTGTGTGGAGTTTGCATGTTCTCCCCGTGTCCGTGTGGGTTTCCTCCGGGTGCTCCAGTTTCCCCCACAGTCCAAAGACATGCAGTTAGGTTGACGTGGGGCGGCCTTGGGCTGAGGTGCCCTTGAGCGAGGTACCGAACCCCTGACTGCTCGCCGGGCGCTGTAGTGTGGCTGCCCACTGCTGTGTGTGTGTGTGTGTGTGTGTGTTCACTGCTTCAGATGGGTTAAATGCAGAGGATGAATTTCACTGTGTGCTCGAGTGTGCATGTGACAAATAAAGGCTTCTTCTTCTTTTAAATACAGTCGACATACTGTCCATAAGGTTGAGGTTAGGACTTGTTTTAAGTTTAATGTTCTCCTGCTTTATCCTCCACGGCCAGCTTAGATGTATGTTTGGAGTCATTGTCCTGTTGGAACACACAACTATGTCCAGATTTCTGATGGTTTCTGAAGGATGTAGTCCTCCTTCTTGATAACTCCATCCACTTTGTTTAACCTTTGCTTCACAGATGGTACAATGTTCCTGAGGTTGAATGCCTCACTTTTACTTCTCCAAACATACCTCTGGTCTTTGTGACCAAACAACAAAATCTGTGCCTTGGTGGTTCCTGGGTTGTCCCTGACCAGCCAAACCAGTTTCCTCTCAGCTGAGGAAGACATTTTGGATCTTCTTCCAGCAAAGTAGCTTCACCTCCCAATAACTTGTACTTACATATAATTGTATGAGCTGATGATGTTGGAATTGCAGATGTTTAGAAATGGCTCCAGGAGACATCCCTGAGTGTAAATCTATGATCCCCTTCCTCAGATCTGCACTGAGCTCCTCAGATTTTCCCATTGCACTGTGTGTTGGTCAATCCAATGAGTGACAATCAAACCCTTTTAATGTTGCACAGAGACGCTTCCAGCGGCAGTCAATGATCACTTGGACTCGGAGAGTTAAAAGCCATTTGGAAATGTCAGTGCCACTGAATTAATCTAATAATAAACATTGTCACAAAGCAACTTTACAGAAATATATAAATTCCAGATAAATGTATTAATTTATCCTGATGATCAAGCCTGAGGTGACAGTGGTGAGGAAAAAGTCCCTGAGACGACACGAGGAAGAAACGCTGAGAGGAACCAGACTCAAAGGGAAGAAGAAGAAGAAGAAACCTTTATTCATCACATGCACACTTCAAGCACAGTGAAATTCATCCTCTGCATTTAACCCATCTGAAGCAGTGAACACACGT